>NC_092215.1:1348874-1381121 GCF_043381705.1 Parasteatoda tepidariorum
CCACACCCCTACTTGAAATAGTTAACCCGGTATGTCACATGACGATCTTGCTTTATCAGTTCACGCACAGCATCGATCTTTTCTGGCACAACAACGGATTTTGGACGACCTGCACGGGATTCGTCCTGGATCGAACATCGACCACGATTAAATTCGTTATACCAATTTTTTACAGTGCTGTAGGATGGCGCTTTCTCGCTGAATAAAGAATTAAGTTCATCGAAGCACTCTTTTCTTGACAATCCACGTCGAAAGTTACGAAAAATAATGGCATGAAAATGTTCACGCTTCAATTCCATTTTTTGAAAGAGAAGAATTTTTCAATTTACTGTCAACAACGCAAATGAAGCTATAATGGTAAATCGTCTGCTGAATTTAAGTTTAAAAATATCAAACTTTCGATTAAAATCGTCTGCGTTCGCCTAGCAACACTTACTGTTGCCAAGGCCAGAAATATAAATAGCAACCCTCGTATTTGCGTATTAAAATGTAAGACAAAAAGTTTATTTTTTATTAAGTAATCAGTCCCGCAGAGAGTGGACTGTTCGTTAAGACACGGTTCCCAGTAGAACACCGAAGTCAAGTATCACTGGCTGAGGTCAGTGTGTGGATGGGTGACCACTTGGATCAGTCTACAAAGGGATCGAGGATGTGCGGTATACGTCCTCGTTAAACTGTTCTACTGTAAAGTGCTCGACTTCGAACTCAGGTCGTCAGGTTACCGAAGCAGGCGTGCCATTCCCTCTACAGCGGATCAAAATTGTGATGGCAGGTCGTCCGATTATCCTCAAGGATGTTTCCCAGACCGTCGATAATAGCCCATGGTGCAGCTCTAGTGTGACGTAAATAAACGACAACAACAACAACTAAGTGTTCAAAAGTTTAATTGTTTATCCTAACAACTCACTGCTCTATCAGCTTCTCTATTTCCATTTCCATTAAAATAAATAGATAAATAAAAAAAATTTTCAATTGACAACTTCAATGTTTGATTTTATTTATTTTCTTCGCATAATTTATAATGAGAAATTGTTATTAGGATTTAAAGGGGTCAAGATCTTTGATAGAAAACAATGCAATGTGAAATTTCTAAAAATATAAATTCAAGAAACACATCAAACTCCACGAACACATAGAAGGGTCAGTTTCTCCACATTATCCAACATTAAAATAGAAAATTTGAATTCGGAAATTGGAATTCAAAACTAAAGAAATTTTTTTTCCGGCATACAGTTAACATTAAAATTCAACTCAAAATAATGATTAATATTTTTTAATCCATTCCACGTTAAAATTTGCGGAAAAAAAAATTTCTAATGGATTTTTTTTTTCTTTTTTGGCATGACATATTTTATTCACTTGCTTTCTATCTATGAAGCAATTACTTAGTGAAGATGCTATCTTGCAATCATTTGCTTGTATTTTGATATTCTTTTTTCAAGCATTTAAAACTCTAGGTTTACCTGAACTCAATTTTCACAAATTTTGCCACGAAAAGTTTCTCCGCGGTATATTGATGGTACACCATTTTTAGACTGGGAAATCTCTCGCAGTAAAATGATCCTTAATAATGGTGGTCGTTCTTAGGGTTTACCTCCATTGACTTCAAAATATTATTATTAATGTTATGTATTACATGATTTTTTTGCAGTGATTTTAATTTTACTCAGTGTCACTTTCTTCACTTTCTTTTCTGTCACTTTCTTTTCTGTCACTTTCTTTTCTGTCACCCTTAATTATATGTAAAAACAAATTTATCAATTACGAATGATAAAACTATTTTAAATTTTTAAACAATTATATTTTTTGTTTACATAAAATTTTATATCAGAAAAATTAGCTTTAAAAGTGAGAAGAAGATTGTTTGCTTAAGATGATAATTTTTTTTTTCTAATTTAACATTTATTCTTAAAATTAATTCATTAACATCGTTTTTAGTTCACTGTGACTGCAACATGAGGATCTCTATCAGAAATTGTCAAAAAGAGCTCTTTAAATAAGAAACATTTTGAATCTACTTATTTGTTAATATTTTTTGCGTTGATATTTTTCCTTACTTGATATTTGAAGCAGGCGGTTACCCGGGTGTCTCTCCTAGAAGTTTTCTTTAGCACAAAAATCTTCGGAAAAAGCCTCACAAAAAAGATCGCAAATAGAGGAAGTCGCTACACAGATGTGGCCTTTCCTGAAGGTTTCACTGTAAATATTTTCCGGCGATCTAATTAGAAGCAAAATTACATTTTTGTATTTTTTAATTATAAAAAGCAGTCTAATAGTAGCTAAAATAATCTGTTAGATTATTGGAATTATATTTGCACTAAAATATCAAATCCAAAAAAGGGAATTGAATTTTTTTCATTCATATTTAAACAATTATTAATAATTGATTTTGTAAATTAAGGAAATTTTAATGATGAACAAATGTTTCCCGTAGTTCTAAGTAACTGCAAATAAGGGCAAAAATTATTGTTTGGAAATAAGTCGTGTTTGGGAGATTTTAACTTTATCGTAGAAAAAGGCACCAGTGTTTTATACTGTATTTCATAGATATAAATTATTAAAATGGTAAACATAATATTTATCAATTATTTGACCTAAATTAATACAAAATAATGAAAAATATGTTTAATAAAAATTCTGCGTCAAAGGAATAATGTACTCTTGATTTTATAGTTTAAAGTTCAAATTTAATTTCAATCTAGAAAGAGAACGTTTAGTCTAAATTCTAGAACGCTTTAGTTTAAATTCGGAATTTAAACTAAAACGTTTAAGTTCAGAAGTAAAATTATAAATCGCTGATTAATGATGACACCATCGATGATGTATAGAACTTAAATTTTTTTTAAATAAAGATTAAAAAAAATTTAATCTTAGAAAAGAAAAGCGTATCTGAAATATTCTTTAATTCGATAAAGCAATCTTAATGACTTTTTCATACCATTTTATGCTTTTGAATATTTAATCACGATTAAAAGAGTATCATAATGCATAATCAGGCATTCTGTCTCTCAAAAACAACATTCAGGATATAACTTATACTATTTTTTTCTTCTTTGATCTCTTTCTTCTCATACGCTTGCATTTTTCTTTTTCCTTTCTTTCTTTTTTTTCTTTCTGGCGGTATTTAAGATTTCGCTGGTTATCCTATAAGCTCTATACTCAACATCTGTGTTCGCGGGGAACCATCTTTCTATATTTATCTTTCCATTTTTTATTTTATTTTACTTGTTTACTTTTTCATTATTTTTTCTCTTTCGTTTTCTGTATGGAAGATTGCACTGCGCTTGCCCAGACCGGCCTCAAATGATGGATGATTCCAGAGATCCAACAACAAACCTCACCAGAAAAATAAATAAAAGAATAAAAAAGAACGAACAAACAAAAAAAAAATCTGAACTAGAACACCAGGAAGAGAAGAGGGAAAGAAAACTTCCAGATGCAGATAGAAGGATAGTCTAACACAGTTCAAAGGGACGGCCAAATGGACTTCCAATAAATTCCGTTCAATCTAATGCTATTCTAGCATAGTACTTACGCTTTTGCAGCGCCACAATGTATTGTGTGCATTTTATTTTTCATATTTTTAGATATTTGTTCTTTCACGAGCTAAGCCTAGTTCAGAACAGCGTGTTTCCAATTTTATGACGTTTTCTTTTGAAAACTTCTATTTATTTATTTTACTCAATGTTTTAGTAGTTTGGTATGTTTTATATACATCAAAAAATGCCACGAATTTAGGCAATTTCTATACTCTTTCTTTCCTGTTTGAGAATTTTTATTCTTTGATCTACAAATGTTGTTGAAAATAATAGTTGTATATAAAACTTTACGATTGTTTTATTTTCTTTGTATTAAATATATTTTATGTATTTTTTAATAGTTACACGTAATTAATGAACTAATGTATACATACATTAATTTTAAAGAAAATAAATGAATAAAAAATAATAATGAGTGTAAAAAATATTTAGATTCAATTCATATAAATAATAAATGTTTATACATTTGCCTTCACATCCGATATCACGGCTGATAAATTGTGTTTAAATATAACGCATCTTTAAAGGAAATCTTGCTTAATTATATAATTTAAAAATAATGGTTGCTACTAGCCACAGGTGACTTACTACAACAAGTGGCGATTAAAAAATTATCTATCATCTTTTATGTCGAAAATGTTTATTGTTTTCCTAATATCAATGGAATTATTAGTAATATTTTATAATATTCTGAAAATTACTTTTTTCCGCATTTTATAAATGAATCTTTTAATGCTCTTTTGAGAAATGTTTTACTTAATTGTTTGAAGCAGTATTTCCTAACTTTGCCTAATAATGCAAAATATTAATTACACTAATACAAAAGTAAGACATTAAAATGACTCACTTTGGAGGAATGCATTTTTTCTCAATGTATTTAGACTATTTAAAATCTTTAAGTACAGGGCGGATTACGAAACATATTGTGACCCTCTACTTCAAATTCGTGATTTTCATTACTTTTTTCCATAATATAATTCTAATAAGATAAATATTCTTCTATGAATCATGCAATTTTATAACCGTCGTTGAACAGCAGAACCAGTTTCGGGTCTACGACAACTAATGTTCATATTCGTAACCTTGTAATATTGAACGCAATCTGGAAGACTAGGGAGCTCCTGGATCAAGTAGGTATGCCTTCGTGGTGGACTCTTCGATGGAACTAAACCGCATTTGCGTTACATGGTACGGAAAACCGCGAAAACCTCCAGCGTCAGCCTGACGGCAAGGGGACTCTAACCCATAATCTGTCTACATCTGAGAATATTTTACGTCAATGCTGTGGTCACTGCGAGCCGGGCACGGATTTTGCGTCACCCAGCCTTCACTGGGATTCGAACCCGATTCACCTCATTGGAAGGCGAATGCTCTATCCTTTAAAACACTACGGTTTGAAATTATGTCATTGTGACTTTTATTAAAGTGGCACAAAGTTTCTCGAAGAATATATCTTATCACAAGGAACCACTGAGAATAAGAAATCCCTTTTAGTAGTACAAACTTTGTATTAATATAAAAACGAATCACTAGTATCGAAAAATAGTCACAGATTTCTCATAATCAAAGTAAACAACTATTTCGTATTTTTAAGATAAAATTTTTAAAATGAAAAAGTTTAGTTTAAGCGAAAATTAAAATTTCACCTAGCTTTTAAGTAAAATTTAAAAGGTTGTTGAAACAAGACACTTTAGTATTAAAAATATCCCTCTCAATGAAATTTGAGAAATTAAAACTTTTTTAAAAGTACAGTTTGAATCGCTCCGCTTTGAAAAAAAAAAGAAGCTAATTCTTTCAAAACTCCGAAATAATTCCCAATTTCGATCAATAGATGGCACCAATAATTAAAAGTTTGATTGTATCTGGTTAACTTGAAAATATACAACATTTTCGAACTAACCAGTGTTGGCAAGAACAATGTGATGCAGCCTGATAAATAAATTAACAAACTCCTTTTGCATTTTTCTGTTATAATATCCCAACAATTAGTAGAATACATTGGTTTAGTTTTCTAGTCAGCAGCACCATCCATTGACGAATTTCGTAATTAATTTTGAAACTTTAAAGAAATTTCTGGTTTCCTAAGAAGAATGACACAAACTAAAAGCTTCCTTCCGTTTTTCATGTTTTGATTTTCCGTAAGCCCGGTAACTCAATAAAAAATAAATAAAAAACTGTGATTAATCTAGTTAATATCATAAAGTAATAGTATGAAGATAAATAACTTATATGTTGTTTGTCACAGCTTTTTAATACAATCAAATTGAGAAAATATTGCGAAATTTTTTTTTATTCATTATTTTTTTTTAAAGAAAGCGTTTGTGATTATGGGTACTTTTTAGACAAATTTGAAAAGGGAAAAAATATTTAACTTTGATTTAAAGGAATTACTTGAATGGTATATGACTGTCAGTAGTGTTAAATTTTTTAAATTAATTTGTTTCACGTCACCTGTAAGGAAAAAAAAAAGACTTTAAAATATTACTTAGTTTTCATTATTAGAATAATCTTCTTATTTTGAACTAAGACTATCTCAAATAATTTGTTTGTGATAAAGTAACTAATTTCTCAAAGATTTAAAATTATATTTGGTACCCATTTTAAGTTTTGTGAGGCAAAATCCCAAGCAAAATTTAAAAAAAAAATGTTTTTTTTCATAAATGGATGTTTATTTTTCACTTCAATTTTCTGTAGAGAAAAATGTTTGGCTTGGCATTTTTTAGTACGGGTGAAAAATTTGGTAAAATTTCGCACATAGAATTAAGTAAAAACGTTTCTTTCCATGAAAGGCAATAGAAACAGATTTAGAAAAATACTTGAAGATACAGAAAGACTGAAAAAAAAATGAAGTGAAGATAAGATTCTTCCATTCTTTAATTATGGTTAAAAAATCTTCAAAATAGAAAAGAGTTTTATGACTAAACATTAGCAAGAACATTACTATTACTTTTGAATATTGCTTAGTTTATCTTATTTGTTGTCCCATAAAATTATTTATAAATATTTTAAGAAAAAAACATTATCATTAACAAAAATTTCTCCATTTATTATGTCAATTTATACGAAATACATCAAGTGAAATTTTAAATTAAAATATCATAAAAATGATGTTGAAATAAAGAAGGAGGCATGTCATTAGGATAGTTCAAAAACGGTACTCGGGGGGATTATAGTTAATAACCTCCCTAAACGATCCTCCCTTACAATAAACTAACAAGTTCTTTCGACGAATATTTTGGAACAATATATCTAAGGTCTGGGAACAATAAATCTCTTCGTTCCATTAAAGCAAGTTTCTGGAATTAGGGTGGTAAGCTGCAATTGCTACGACAAGAGTGACCCATGCATGTTCTATGAGATTCATGTTTGGAGATCTGGCTGTTCACTGTCTTTATATATCATGCTTTCCCTAACCATAAGACATTTCAACCAAATAATATATATTCCTCTTTATTTTTGCTAATTCAATTATATATTTTTGTTAATTTATCGAACTGAAGAAGGCTGGATTAAAAAAGTATACGACAGAAGGTTAAAATATACATTAAGAAGTTCAATGAAAATAGCTTAGTACTTTTAGTTAAAAACGAAAAGTTCAGTATTTAATGCAATTAATTTTACCTCATACTTTGAAATTTAAAAAAAAATTGCCGTGAAAAAATCCAATACCGAGACAAAAAAAAAAATTAATGCGTAAACTAATCACGAAAATTTTAAGAATCTTCGAAATTTTTATAAAAAATAATTTTGAAGTACAGTGCATAATAGATTTTGACTTCTTATTTTCTTTATTTGAAACATTCTCATGATTTTTAACCTTGTTTTTTCCCCGTCTTAAAGAATTAAATATAAATTAAAAGGTACATTTAGTTACGAAACGCAATTAAAGAAATAATTTTCTGCCCCAATTACTTTGAAATAAAAAGTGCTTTGAAATAAAAATAAGCGAACATTAAAAATGAAAAAAAAAAATAAAAAAACATCGAACATTACGACATTAAGTTAGTGCATGAATTAACCTCGTACATTTGATCATATTACGTAAAAGATTCAATCTTCGTATTTATTAAAAAAAAAAATAATAATAATTTTTTTAAAATCTTTTTTTGTCTTCACCCGTTTTCTTTTTTCTTTTTCTTTTTTTTACTTTGACAAATTTTTCCTTAGTATACCAATTTACGAAAAGTTGGACTTGAAAAGTATGCGATAAAATATTAAAGTAAATAGCAAAATATCAAAGGTAAAAAGAATGGAACATTTAGTTTCAACACAAAATTTTCAATACGCAATACAATTAAAGAACGAAATTTTTGCCACATAGAAATAAAAAATTTATAATAAAAAAGAATCTGATACCAAGACGCAAAATTAATGCGTGAATTAACCGTGAAAGTTTTATCACCCAACGTCAAAACTTTTATAAGAATAGTTTTGCATTTGTCTTTGTCAAAAATTTTGCGTAACATATTTCGACTTCGTATTTTCCCCTCGGAGGGAAACTCTCATGATTTCAAATCTTTTTTAATCTTTTTCGTCTCAAAAAAATATATATTCCATTTCTTTTGCTTTATTTTTTTTTTCCAGTTTACCGAAAAGAGTAACTTTAACCGGGGGGAAATAATTTACCACGATAACTGCAACTAGATTTCATGCTCACTTAAACTGGATCTTAATGGTAAAATTGAACTTCAACAGTTCTAACGGTATCTAGACTAATGGGTTTCCCTAAAGACTTAGGTGGGGTGGGTGAATATAATTAAATACTCAGTCATTAGTATACATGGCTGAGTGCGGGGGAGGTTGATTGATGTAGAAAGTCCTACTACTAAAAGATGTCTTTTTTCCTTTTGTTTGAGAAATTTGGTGAGATATTTGAGGGAACTATTTTATAGCATTTCATATTTTTCATCCATTCTATTCAAAATAATTGGTATTACATTACACTTACTGTACGTTTGCTCATTCATCCACCCTTTCATTCAACTGTTTGAATGAGTGCTGATGATTTGAGTTTTCTAAACTTTTGCAGAATAATTTTAATACTCCTTTTTAAATTCTTATCACATTTATTTAACCTTATATAAATAGCTGAGTAGATAAAGCAAATAATTGACACTTATAGAGTCATTTACCATAGGATAATTAGGGTAATAAAAGTGGTATCAGAACTTTTTTTTTATAGATTTCTTAGAAGGTGGGGCTAAAAAGTTTTTCCTTCATTTTATTTACCCCTACCTAATTTGAAATAAAAACCACGCAAGCGAGCGTACTCAAAACTAATGTGAATTAGTTATGTCAAAATGAAAGCAAAATAAATTCTCTTACCTATTTGTGCCTAACGTCTTTCTAAGAGTACGGTTCATTTTTTTTCAAGAAAGAAGAAATTGTTAGTTCAAGAGTTTTATTATTAGAATTTATTTTGCGCAAACAAAATAGTTTATCGTAATACTTTAAGGGCACAAGTGGTATCAAACACCTGTGTGTAGCGTGGAGGTAGTGGGATCGAATTCCGCTGTCAGTCTTGCCAACTTTCCACGACTTCTGTTAAATTTTACTCCAGTTGAAGGTAAGTTAATGTATTATTTTTGATTCGTTTGAACTTATTTTTCACACATAAAGATGCGATCACAGATAAGTGATTTAAAAGTAGACCACTTTGATTCAGCTCTTTTGTGGTGAGACTTATAAATTGTTGGCAAAATCACCTGAAAGTCTGAAAACTTTATTTTTTGAACGCCTTCCCTTCTATAAAATTTTTTACAAAACGCGTTGTAGTAAGCCTGACCTGGACTATACGCTTCCTCTCTGATTTCTGTCCTGANCCTCTCATTTTTAAAGGCACATTAGTTATGTGCCTCTAACGCGAGAAAATAAAGGGTACATTTAGCTTGTGCCTTTTATTTAAGAGGTACAGTTTTTAGAGTGTACGCTTCTTCTCTGATTTCTGTCCTGACAAAGTTTTATAAGTCTTCATTTAGCACACAAACTTGCCAATGCATGTCGTACCAATAAATAAATAGAATAATTTAAATATTTCTCTAATCATTGAGCTGTCACTGAGCATTATTTTCCCTGATTCATTAATACCCCATTAATAAATGTCATTTACCTGCTTCATCCATTTAGCTCTTTGTATGTCATTCTTAATTGTTTTGATTCTGAGATGATTAGTTAAACAAGTGTTTAAAGAAAGAGACGATGCTAAAAGCATTCTGCATATTAATAACACCACTATGAAAAAGTGGTAGTTTTTATGACACATTTATTACGCCAAATAGGATAAGGAATCTTTTACTACTGCCGTTTGAACTTCAACCATTTCCAGAATTGCAAATTACGATATACTATTTCAGTCAGGTAAGACAATAGCAATTGCGCCCTTAGATCTGACAAAATAATTTGTCGTAAGTAAAAAAAAAGATTTAATTAGAGCCATAAGATATAAATTATATAATGAAATATAATTAAGATTAGTATCTCTAATATCTATTCAACTTTTTCTGTTTGAAAAGTACTAAAAATTGATATTTGAGTCATTGAGTGCAAAAATAGATTAAGTCACTTTTTGAGCAATTATCAATTTTCCCGGTATGAATACATTTAAATGTGGTAGTAAAATTTAAAGAATACACAGGGTGCTCCAAAATTTCATTAACAAATTCCGAGGGGTGATAAAAGGCAACAAGAGGATAAAAACTTTCCATAGAATATGGAGCAGCAAAAGACACTGAGAGAGTCAAAATCACGAAAACCCGTCTGGCAGAGTTTGAATATTAACCATTTCCGGAGCAGCAAATTTTAGTCAGACAGGATTTTGACACCTTAGATAGTAAGTTCTAAGTATAGCGTCATACTTTAGCTCTTTGTTATTTAAGAAATTAATCATACTCTTATGTGGTAGTTATCTTAGCATCAGCCCCACGAGGGTCTCTAACTAATTCACCTGAGTGGGAATGTATAATAAATCGCAGAAGCGCAATTGAATGGTGAAAGTTGGTATTTAAAAAAAACTGATTGATAAGCGTCTAAAAGCAACCAGTTTCATATTTCTAGTGGTTTGTAACATTTGTTAAATTAGTGCTGTCAGACAAACTACACTGCATCGGAACGGGTTAAAAAAACATCGTGATTCGGCTTCATATTGAAATATAAGTATTTATATGCACGCCTACAAACTACTACGCTTTTTGCAAAATATTTTACCAGTAGTAGACATTTAAATCCCAAAGCTTTCAGAATTTTTGATAATTTTGTCAACATTTTAAAAGTCTCACCACGACACAGCTGGAGCAAAGTGGCGTTGCATATGAACTTTTGAATCATTTATATGGAGTGGTATGGAAAATAAGTTTAAATGAATTAAAAATAATAGATTAAGACTTTAACTTAGCTACCACTAAAACAAATTTCTACAAAAAGCGTTGAAAGTTGGCAGCCCTGTATAAGCATTGGTAGCGTTTTTGAGGTTAACACAGGAAACCATTAAGCACTTAGTTTCCTCAGGCACTTAATTTATGCACCACAGGCACTTAGTTTATGCAAAACTAATCATTAGAACAAAAGTTCACTGCACAATCTGAAGGCAAATTAGCTGAGATTGAATTACAGGGAGACAATCTTGGGACCTTTATCTAAGAATGTATTCTGAGTTTAAAATGCATAATTACTAAGAAATTTTTTAATCTTCCTTTAATAGATATAATTTAAAGTCAAAAATTGGTAGTTACATAAAATAATAATAAATAAGTAAATACTCAAAAATTCTATATCAGTGTTCTCATGAGCAAAATTTCAAAAAAGTAGAAATCGCCTTATTCAGTCTCCTAAAGTTTTGCTACAATTTACAAGGGGTGTAACCTAAAAAATGAGAAAAAAAAATATTTAAATATTTTAAAATAATAATAATACGTTTTTGCAATTCAATGTTTTCTCCCTCGAAATAATTCCCTTAGAAAGCCTTACAACGTCACCACTTCTAATAGCTGCAATACTTATGCCAGAATAGTCTTCAACTGGTCGGTTACATCCCTTTAAGTGTTTTACAAGTGACGTTTTTTGAAATGCTCGAGAGAAACAAAAGGATTTAAGTCGAGTAAGGAAAAAAGTTTAGGAGCAAGAATGTATTCATCTGCCAGACAAGGAAGGCTACCGTTCTTGTTGTTCTCTCTCACAGACATGAACTTTTCTCAATTTCAGTTCATTATAATCGCCAGGTGGCCGAGCAGTTAGCTTGCCTGACTACGGGCCCAATGACTGAGGGTTTGAATCCCGCTCAGGACATGGATGCTTCACTACGTGTGTCATGCTCGGTTGTGTGTGAATGTGGTTCATATTATAAACGGGTATTTGTAGCAGTATGGCGTGGGTAATGCTGCTCGCCTCCGTGACTTTGGTCACAAGGTGCTTATCGTGCAACGCAAAATGAGCAACACTTCCGGCACCTTCCAAGAACGATAAATTCAGTGCCTGCCGTTAAAAAAAATCAATTCATTATTCAAAATTAAATGAAGGATAATGTGATATAAGTTTAACTGTTCTCCGATCATTCTGATCACCAATAAATTACCTGAAAACTCAAGATACCCGATTCTGTAAGCGTTTAAATCGATTCTTACTCTTGATTCTTCTTCTATCAACTCTCTTCCTGCTGCCTTAAGCCACCATAAAACCTGAGTCAGTCTCTGTAGGCCAGCTGGAGTTAAGATAAAGTTTGCTTGTGTCTAAAGCAAAATCGAATTGCCAACTGTTGTTCGATATTAATGTTATTTACATTTAGAACAAAAACTGACACACACATTTGAGGATCATTCTTTTAAATACTAAACCAGAATTTTTGAAAACAAATAAAAGACTTTTATTCAATTACATTAAACCTCTAATACATCTGATTCAATCCCTCATATGTAGGCATTTTTTTTAAAATTCAAATTGTTTAAAATATTAATGAGTCATTTTTTCTACGACTAGAAAAAATGACTTCAGAAACTACGGAAATTCCGTAGTTATTGCAAAGGTATACCATTGTACTGAACGTGTAAAGAGATGATCAACTACCACCCCTCAAAATTCAACGGTCCAAGATTGCTATATCGAACGTTGCGCTGCCAGTCTCATTATTTTTACAAGTTTCATATGTTTTTTGTTTTTGAAAAATGCATTATAAAAGATCCCTAATCACCACAATAACTCGGAAACTTATTATACAAAGCTCATTATACTTCAATGTACCCCGTACAAAACCAATGTGGGTACTGGGTATATTGAAGTATAATAAGTACGGGGTATATTGAAGTTGTAGTTAAATTAGGAAAATTTCAGTGGATTTCATTATTAATTTTTTTTCCTTTGTGAACCTTTGGGAGTCTTGCTGATAATAAATCAATTTTGCCCTAATTTAAGTATTTGATCAGACTAATTCGAGTGTGAGTTTTTTAAATTTAAAATTAGTTTTGTTCATTAGGCCACAGATTTTTTTCAATACGATATTTTTATTTTAGTTGATTTTTTTACTGATTGTACAAGTTGACAAAGAGCGTATTGGAGAAGTGTGCAAAGAGCGTATACATACATGTACACTTGTCTGCTCCTTTGAAAAAAAAAAATTATCTTACTGTATCGCGTCATAGACAGAACTGTATTATTGCCTCCTCTCCTTACTTAACAAAGAAGTCTTAATATTCACGAGGAGTAATTTTAAAAAGTCCTGGTTCAGGAATTTATTATTAAATTGCATTCAATCTGTAGCTTGTAGAGAGATTGCAAATTTAAAATCATTGATCCAAAATTCGTTCAAAAATCTCATACAAAAGAAAATGTTGATCAGAGTATAAGAACATTCTTATTTAGTCACGTATTTAAATTATTTCAAAGTTTCTCCACGAGAGAACAAAGTAGCGTTTCCTATGAACTTTTGAATCATTTACATGTATTGGCGTGGTAAGTAGCTTTAACACGTTCACGCCAGGGTGACCCACCGGTGGGTCACGCTAGATTGTCTCATCTTGCCAGCGCACCGGAGTTAAAAACTGGTAACAATAAATTTCATTTTTTAGTTTTTTTCCGGGAATAATAAAAATCCATAACTCTACCAATTGTTTTTAACGGATACAATTTTTATATTGAATTGCATCTTTGCCATGATAAATTTCCTTACAGTGAATTGTTATTGTTGAGAATGGATTAACTCCTCCCGAATATTATCTAATATTGAATTATACCAGTATTTTCTCTTTTCCCGTACCAGTATTTTCCCTTTTCCCGGCGTGAACGTGTTAAATCAAATTTACAAAAATCTTAAATTAAAACAAAAGCTTAGTTACCGTTGGAAGAAATTTTCCCAAAAAGATTAAGTTGTTGGCTCGTTCGTTCGTTGTAAAGGAACTGGGCGTCTGAGGCTTTACGTGTTCAGTTGTTGTCCGAAAATAATAGTGAGATTATATGTATTTTTAATTTATTTAAATCTGGTATGGTCAATATCAGTTTAAATTAATTGAATTTATAAATGTAAGGAATTTAGGACGTTTACTATTATTTTAAATATAAAAATTAAATACTACACAAATTGCTTAAAAGTTATGAAATATAACAATCATGCAATGTTTTTCATGAATGGCTTAGAAACCATTTTCCAAAGAATATCTGACAATCGAAGTTTTCTTTTAGCAAGAGAATTTCCACTTTCAAAGAAATCTAAGAAAATCGTGTTTAATCAGATTCTTAGAGAGTTGGGAGAATAAACAGAAGGTTTCACATAGAAGTTTAAATCGTAGGTAAGTGAAGGAGTTTGGCCCGTTTCCCATCTTTGTTAATCTCATCTAGACGGGGCAGATGTTTTTCTTTCACGAAAATTGACCAGAGAGGAAAAGGAGAAAATCCATTTGTCATTTCTTTCTAGAAAAGCGAAGAAGACAGAACGTCTGCTTGGTCATTCAAATAAAACTAGGTTGTTGTTCATTTTGGCAGATTGTCCCCAACTCAGCTCTCAAAAATAACAATAATTTTGTAATATTGACCTCTTTCTTGGCAAAATAGTATTTATTTTTCCGTCCTTAAGTGTAAAGAGTTTGCCGGAATATTCACATANAGTGGGGTTGAACGCTCATCCCATAGTAAAAAAAGTGGGGTTGAACGCTCAATTTTCCCCTACTCACATAAAATAAATTTTACTTCTCTTACAAAGACCATTGAAATTATAAAATTCCTCCGAGAAACCCGATTTAAGTTGTGAAATACATTTAATTTTCTTTTCTGATTGTTAATCGATATAGAAAAAAAGTGTTTTCTATCAGCAATAATTAATTATTTTCATAGTTACATAATTTGCTAATTATTTTTCATAGTTAAAAATTTATTATTACTTCCGTATTGAAAGCTAAACAAATGATTGTATTTATTGAATAGGGGAAAGTGCAGACCTTTTTCTTCTTTCTTGACAAAATAATCCTTATTTTCCGTCTTTAAGTGCAAAACAGCGTCATATTCACAGAAAATAAATAAATAATCTCTCACAAAGATCACTCAAATTATAGAAATCCTCTGAGCAACCAGTTCTTGGTGAGAAATTTATTTAATTTTGTATTCTGATTGCTAGTTAAAAAAGTGCTTTCTATCATCAATAATTATTTATTTTCAAATTTACATAATTTTTTATTAGTTCTTTCTTACTGAAAGATAAATAGATTATTGTATTTACTTAATAGAAGAGATGGGCAACTAATAACGAACATCTATTTTGTTGCAAAAAACAAGATAGTTCGGTCAACCATAATGGTTGACAACATTTCCTCTAGATTCATGTTTTAATGAACAATTATTCGTTCTGTAAATTTAATTAATTAAAGTTATTTTTTGACCACTACATGTAAAGGATGAAACACCAGGTCTCTCGTTCATAAAACGTTGCCAAAAGTAGCAATAATTCTGAAAGCTTTTAATTGTCTTCAATTTTTTTAAATATTTTGCTAAAAGCGTAGTAGTTAATAGCCCTTTTTTTATATTATAAATACTAATACTTAGATTTTATGACAAAGCACAATTCTTTTTTAAATCTAAAATATTAGGTAACAGCAATAAATATCCACTTGGTATAATAAATAGGTATAATCACTTTTTCATATAGGTATTTTTCACATAAATCATTTTTTTGTTCCAGGATACAATTGGATTAAAGGGACAGTGGACATTTTTTATTTATTTATTTTTTATTTATTAATTTTCTTGTTAAGATGGGCTTGACTTTACTGATATATATATATATATATATATATATGGCATAAATCGGCTTTCATAATTTCTCCAATCGTCAGTACAGATTATTCAATCNATAACTTTTGCAAATGACTTATACTGTAAGAAATCTTGGAGTGTAGTTGCCGTCTCTTTCTTTTAATTTTTATTTTTATTTTTTTATTTTATTTTATTTCTTTTTTTAAAAAGAAAATTGAATTTGTTTACAGTGCATGTAGTCGCCTTTTTTGTTTACTTTTTCATTGTTATAATTTGATTTGTTTATTTTTGTTTGTTTATTTTCAGGTGGAATAGAACCAATTTATGACTTCATTGCAAAAACATTTCATTTAAAAAATAAACGCATTTTTAGTAATATATTCGCAATAAACAATGCTTGCCAATTTTTTTCAATAATTTTTGTACGACAACTACAGTTCTATACTCAAAGATGTATCTTTTAAAGCAACCACAACGTCTGCTAACCATAACGAATGTTTACAAACAGTAAACATATCATGATGGATGTAATCAGTTTGTATCAAATAACGATACCCAGAACTCTGAATAATTCAATGTGGTATAGTTGCCAACTTTTACACTCTTCAAAATAGTTTTTTCCTAAGCATAGTGAAATAATTATTGAAATAATATTGTAAAAAAAAATACTTAATTCACTTTTTACCATCACCTTAAAAATTGCAGGGTTACCACTGGCGTCTACAAATGAAAAAGTGGTGACTAATAAAAGTCCAAATTTTATTAAAAGAGATTAAAATTAGCGATTTTTATTCAGTTTATAATTGAAAGTGAATGCAATGAATGTTTTTGCTTTCAATATGAATAATTTAAAGTTGTTAATTATGATAATTATGATGGAAAATAGGTAATAAATAGATGAACTGAGTTTATTTTTGAATGCAATTAAGCCGGTTTTCATTATGTATGTTTAAACCATTTAAATTATATGTAATAAATTAAGTTTATTAAAGCAGAAATGAATGCAAAAATTTCGCTACAAAATTAAATATAAAAATGAAATCTTCCTGGAAATCTGAACGAAGTGTGATCCGGCGTGAAATTCGCCACTCATGTAGTATAACCACCTGCACGTATAAGGAGTTTATTTTATTCTTTTCGATAATCAGTTATAAATCAAATGTTTTTTCCCGTCATACTTTCTGATCAGTTTGCGTGGTTAGGAAAATTATAGATTTTGTAAACTAATACTATTGTAATGTAATTTAATGGTTAAAAAAAAGAAAAAAAAACATCAAAGCCTATTATATTATCAAAATGAAAGTCAATTACACTGAGATAATGATACAAATACTTGATCTTACCTAATTCGAATGTGAGGATATTTTAAATCTGAAATTAGCTTTTCTCCTGAAGCTACAGATTTTTTAAGAAAGTGACATTTTATTGAATTTTTTGGTGAAACGCAAAGTTCAAAAAGGTTATATTTGTATATTACAGGGGACCACGTAAATATTGCGACAAACTTCTAGAGAGAGTTAAGGTATACCAGCTGGATTAAAATTGCATAGTAACCCGGAAATGTTGTCGTATGTGGCAAGAGGTGCTTCCCTGTTATGACCTATTCAGAAGCACACGAAGAAACAGTTCATAATGGGAAAGCGACCCTAGCGGCGTATGGTGACATTTCCGGGCATGGGTTCCTATGTGATTTTAATTCTGATGATGAGTCATAACTCCCCTAAAAGTTTGCCGCAACATTTACTCCCTGTTATATATGACGCTTTAAACTAGTGCATTTCAACAAAAAAATAAACTAAAAATGTGATTATAAAAACTGTTGCTTGGAGAGAGAAACCGATCGCCGATTTGAAATCAGCAATGCGTATCTTAAATAAGTATTTTAAATCTGGTAAAAAAATCTCATGAAACAGGAAAGAAAAATTGTTCCAAAGTGATATCTATTAAAAAATATTTTAATGTAAGATTATTTTAAAAAAGTATGATAGGAATGTTTCATTATAAGATATTGTTATATCACATCGAAAAATAGGACGTTTGCTAGAAAAGAGAGAAGTTTGAATAAAAGATAGCTTTGTAGCTGAAATTCGGAAATTCACAGCACATTTCAATCCTTGCTTATTTCAGCTTTTCATGTGATACTAAAAGAATAAATACCGAAAAAGGGACTGTTACTCTCAACTTTCTTTCATCAATCATTTTTGCTGAATTGTTATCATCAATCATGGTTGGACAGGTTCTTAAAAGAAATTTTCTTTCAAAAAGAATAAGATTCTTCTCAAATATGTTTCTTATACCTATCTAAGCAAATAAGAAATAATCTATTTGATACAATCCAAAAAACAGCTTCTGAGATGCAACCAATCTTTGCTGGAAGGATAACATAGTCACAAACATGTTTCTTTTAATCTGTTTCCGTATAAAAGAAAAATATGGTTGCATTACGATTTACGTTTCACACAAAAAATATTTAAGAAAAAGTATCAACAAGCATTCTCAATTATTGATTATTTTACAACTTCTTATATTTATATACGGAATATATTTTTCGATACTAAATTAAAAACTTCATTCGCTTCAAAAATATATAAATAGCAAATAACAATCTACATGTTTTGAGCTCTCAAAAGCAGGCACCCATTTTCAAGACTTGCCATACGTGAATAAGAGGAAACAAAAGTGATTTGAAGTATAAAACTCAAAGTTTCCAACGAAAAATGGAAAAATAAAGGTGAAAAGAAAGCTAGAAAAATCACAGTAGCCGAAAGAGTTTTAAGATTTATAATTGTTTTTATGCCTGCTTGACAAATCTTATTTAAGCCTCTTAAAGATTCTGTTAATCGTTGGGACATTTACCACATTATTTGTCAGTGCGGCCACCGGATAAACTAGACTTGCCTTAAAATTTAATCTTAAGGAACATGATATGTATGCATCTTATCAAGATTACGAGAATAATAAATTACTGCACATTGTTGGAATCTAGCGCTTAGATTCAATTTCGACAATACCAAAATTATTTCCAACTTAGTCACATCAGCTCATCTTGATGTCCTGGAATCTTGTTTTATTCATATGAATGCTGATTCCCTTGTTAACGACATTAGTTTCTCACCACCTCTCCATGCAGAATGGAAAAGTATTTTGTCCTGATTTGCCCCTCTCGGCTACTGTGGTTTTTCTAGTTTTGTTCTTTACCTTTATTTTTCCACTTTTCGTTGACAACTTTACATTTCAAATCCCTTTTGTTTTAATTCATTCATGCCTTGCAAGTCTTGAAAATAGATGTCTGTTTTGAGTGCTTGAACCGTGTCAACTGTTATTTCATATTTATATATTTTTTAATCAAATAATACTTGCAGTTCCTTGAGATTATTTCTTTAGTATGCATCTTCCCATAAAGGTTTTGACATTCAATCAATTACTATTTTATTATTTCGTTCATGCAGACATTTTTAAACCCAGCAAAAAAAAAAAAAATTCTATTCAGGGCTTTGCTAATGGCAAAGTATTATTGTTTAAAAAAATAAAAAAAAAATAGAAAAAAATTAATTAAAAAAAATAAATAAAAAAAATTTTAATTTGGCGTTTTGCTATAATCCACATTGCAAAACTTACCTCCTGACATGCGTTATTTTAAGCGTATTTACATGCGTGTTTGTTTTTAAGAGTGTTATTTTATCTCTCATTGTTAAAACATTATATGTTCACATCTTGAAGGCAATAAATACTGTAAATGATTCTTGCTATAGGAAGTGAATAAAGGGGTCACAAGAGAAATAGGAAGTGAGTTAATGAATATGTGAACACACACACACAAACACATATATATATATATCCATTTTAGGCCAAAATTCATTGCCAAAATTATTTACTAAATAATTTCTTTGTTAATCTATATAATTTTTCCATGTGCAAATCCATTTCGGGCAAATCCGTGGTTAGAATTATTTACTAAAAATTNTAGCTAAGCTAAATGATAACAATTCAGTAATTTTTAAATTTTCCACAGACAGAACACAATCTAACATATTACATATACATTAATAAGGTCATCACTATACCAATGCATTCTAACCACACTCCCTCTCTGCTACTAAAAGATCAAATTTTGAATTTATTTTAGACCCAGATATATATTTACAACTTTCTGAGATATGTCTGCTACTATTTCTAGTTTTTGGTATTAATGAAAATAAATCATTAAAATCCAAGTATCCAAATAAAGATACACATTTCCATTAATGTTTAGTAGTTTATATTGCAAGTAGTATGAAATGAAGCTACAAAATGGATATTTCGTAGCTTAAACATAAAAGTTATGTTAGATGCTTTTAATATTACAATGAAAGCTTAAAATTGCATTTTCTTCTTTTGACCATTAATGTAATGTGATCATAATTATATTATTACTTTTTACCAGTACCTTTCCCTGTCTCATATACTCCACCTGTCAGTAGCATTCAGGATGGGTCTGCTTGGCAGAGTAGTAGACATAGTTTAATTCGAAGTCCAATTTCTCAACAGAGTCGAGTAGCAGCATGGATTTTAGATTCATCGGCAATTGATCAAGGCAATAAAGGTAAGCTTATTTTTCAATAGTTGGCATTTTGTCTTTGTATACAGAGTGTTTTTTTAATTGATGTTACTTCATATTTATTGGTTCTCCGCCGAAATTGTCACTGCTAATAATAGCAGTTAATGACTTGTATATGAGAGAATTTTTACAGTTTAAGAATTATCAAGCAATGTGTAAAAATATGATTGCAATCAAGTAAAGTTTAACAAATAATTTTCTGGTAATTTATTCATACATTATAAAATCAGAGATAAATTTGATTAGTTTTATTTAGCTCTTTATCATAAAATAAAAATACAAGTAAACTCTTAAGATCTCTTTCGTGTTGAATGACGACAAACAAAAAGACAAAAAAAAAAGGCAACTATGTTTCCTAGTCTACTGTAAGAAATATTCAGGACTATGATGGATTTGATAATCCGGATGCTCATATTTAATCTGGAGAAAATATAATATGAATGTAAAAGCAGAGAGAAAAAGGAAACCATTTTTTGAGTAAAATTTCCATAACAGGAGTAAAACTGAATTGTTAAATTTTTCATTTCATTTTGAAAAAAAGAGCAAAAAGTTTAAAGTCTTGAGTTTTTTAATCCTTCTATTTTATAAGTTTTAAATTTATAATATTCTATTGAATAGGTTTCTAATTTTTTTGTATTTTCCAAAATTGTTTAGAACTTTACACTGTACCATAGATGCCACCCAATTAGCTTAATAAATTACATAATTTTTATGCATCAGAATTTTGTTAAGTCTCTTAACCTGAAACCTTATATATATATATATATATAATCTTAGCTAGGGTTTTTCTGATTTCAGGATATTAAATTGGAAGAGTAAAGCAGTGAGTTTTTTTACTATACATTTAGAAATTAACTACCCGATTTTCTAGTTTTTTTTGCAATGTTTCTAGTTTTTTTGCAATGCAACGCTCAGTTTATTAAGACTTATCAACCGAATTAAATTTGCATAATTTGTCAACCGATTTCATTACTACGCATTATATATCTGTTAAAAATTTCTCTACCTATGAAAAAACTTTAACAGCTATGAAACATATTTATGAATATTGTTTATCCATGAAACATCTAAGTAAAGCTATGCAGTTTTGAAACGTCATTATCTAGCTTAGATAACAAGGAAATGTTTTAAAAGTATTTTTTGCAAATACGCATGATTTTTGCTGATCTTTATAATATTTAGCAGAACAATATCAAAACGACAAAATTTTCTGCAGGTCTACGCAATTGTTGCAGACCAATTTCAAATCTGCATAATTTTTCCTAAACTGCACAAATTCGCAGACCTGTATAGTATTTAGCAGTTCAATTTCAAATTAGCACATAGTTTTGCTGAGCTGTGTAAAAATTTACAGATCGATTTAAAATCTATATAATTTTTGTTTACTTTTTGCAGATTTGTCTAATTTTTTGCAGACCTCTATAATATTAAGAGGACCGATATAAAATTTGCTTATTTTTTTTACAAACAAGAATAATTTTTTGCACATCTCTAATATATTTAAAAGACCAATTTTAAGGCTGAATATTTTTGCCGACCTGCGTAATTTTTTGTGGATATTCATAATATTTTCCAGACGGATTTTAAATCTGCTCTTTCTTTGCAGACATGTATAATTTTTTTGCTGACCTCTATAATGTTTAGCTGGCTTATTTCGATTCTGCATATTTTTTTTTTTTTTTTTTTTTTTTTTTTTTTTTTTTTTTTTTTTTNTTTTTTTTTTACTGAGTAGCAAAATTTTTCGCAGGACGCTATAAGATTTCGAAGATGGATTTCAAAACTGAATAATATTTAACTGACCTATGTAATTCTTAGCAGACTTATTTAAAATCTGAATAAATTTTTGCCGACCTTTACAATATTTAGCAGAGCAATTTCATGTCTGTATTTCTTTTGGAGACCTGTATAATTTTTTGAAGACTTTGATAATATTTATCAGATTAATTTCAAGTCTGTATACATCTTTTACTCACCTGCATAATTTTTGCAGACCTCTATAATATTTAGTAGATCGATTTCAACTCAGTATATTATTGCAGATCTAAATAATTTTTTGCAGATCTCTATAATATTTAGTTCACCGATTTCAAACCTGTAAATTTTTGTAGACTTATTTCAAATCTGCATAATTTTTTGCAGTCTTCTGTGATATTTATCAGACCAATTTCAAACCAGCACATACTTTTGTAGATCTCTTTGAAGCTCACCAATCCTATCTCTGCAGATTTCTCACAAATTTCAAGTCTGTATATTTTTGCAAACCTGTAAAATTTTCCTTAGACCTCCTTAATATTTAGCAGATCGGCTTAATTGTTCGCGAATATGCATAATTTTTTGCAGAACTCTATAATGTTTATAAAACTGATTTCAAGTCAGTATATTTTTGCAGACCTGCATATTTTTGTACAAATGTCAAATAATTTGCAGATTTATTTCAAAACTGCGTAATTTTTTGAAGAGCCGAAAATTTTTTTACCGAAGTGTATAATATTTAGAAGACTGATTTCAAAACTAAATAAAATTTTGCAGACCTAGATAATATTTAACAGACCTATTTCAAAACTGCACGAATTTTTGCAGACTTATATAATATTTAGTAGACCAATTTCAATTCTGTATAAGACCTCTACGATATTTAGCAAATCAATAAGTCAGTATTTTTTTTAGACCTGTATAATTTTCTGCAGACCTTTGTAATATTTAGCAGACCGATTTTAAATCTCCATCTCCTTTTGCAGACCTCTGTAATATTTAGAAGAAAGATTTCATAGACCGTTTAATTGATCAATGAGCCTGCAAAATTTTGTAGAACTGTATAATTTTTTACCGACACGTATAATTTAATGCAGATTATTTTTAAATTGTTAATTCTTTTGATAAACAAATATGATTTAAATCTAAGAAAATACAAATTATAATTTTCTTTCGCAATCAACTAGTATACATCTGCTTAAAATACTATTATAAGATCCATACAATTTACGTTTCGATCTAATTTATGTTTTATCTTTCACATAATACGGTAATAAAATAATAATGCACAGTTAAACACTATCACTTCAAACAACGAAATGGCGTTACTAGATACTTCAACCGGCAACCGAAAAATACACGTATTACACACGAGCTTTCTAATTCAGTTGCAGTTAATTGATAAAGCAATTGAGTTTTCGCTGCAGATTCAATTTAATACGCTACCTGTTAAAATAATTACCTGTAAATATTTTAACAGGTAGCGGCTAACTTTCTAACTGAATAATAGTAATGAACGAAGTATTTATTATATTGAACCATTAAATGTACTTTATTAGTTCTTCCCCTAAATATGAAACGAAGTAAGAAATGATTTTTTTTTAATATTTTAATATAACAATAATATTTTTTTAGTATTTTATAAACAGTATTTACTTTTTTGTAGACCTTTAGTAATGAAGAGTCATTCATTCAAGATTCTTTTTTTAATTACTAAGGAAATATTTTAATATGTTTTTTTTTCTGAATATACTAAGTGCATTAAAAGTGTAGGACATAATTTGCATTACAATTCTCCTTATACCGCTTACTTCCTAATAAGACAACGCAGGTTCAAATCCCAGTTATAGCAGATTGAATCGTTTTTATATTTGCAAAGAGATTCGTTTAGCATTTTTCTGAACTTTCTATTCACATTTTCAGTACTAAAATTATCTATTGGTACACATGCATAGGAAAGGGTCGGTCCCGCAGTGGACTGATCGTTAAGACACGGTTCCCAGCAGATCACCGAAGTCAAGCATCACTGGGTGTGGTCAGTGTGCGGGTGTGTGACCCCTTGGGTCAGTATGCGTAGGGACCGAGGGTGTGCGGTATGGGTCATCGTTAAACTGTTCTACCGTAAAGTGCTCGACTTCGCGTGCTGGTCATCGGGCTACCGAAGCGGGGGTGCTATCCTCTCTGCAGAGGATCAAAATTGTGATGGCATGTCTTCGGATCATCCTCAGGGATGTTTCCCAGACCGTCGCCAATAGCCCATTGTGCTGCTCTAGTGCGACGTAAATGAACTACAACAACATGGGAAGAACGGTTTATAAGCCCTTACAAGTCAGCGGGATTAGGAAGATAAATCCAGAGCGATATTTCAACCATCAACTCTTACATCAGAAAGCCTCCACTCGGTTTGCGTCGTCTATTTAAAAAGTGAACCAGTTGTGCGCATGAACCCAAATTGTATTTTAAAGATAATTGAGAGAAATTTATCATATACAGTCCCTTGCCATATTATTAGACGCACTATAAGATTCTATGTAAAATTATAATTATCAGGTGATACTATACAGATGTTACTCGGATTAAACCGGTTTTTACTCGGATTAAACCGGTTTGCATTTGTTTACGCTCCTGTATCAATTGGTTAACATTGTAATGCAATATAGTTAAAAATAAATACAAATAGGAAGTATATAAGTCTCGAAATGAAAAATCTCGTCAATAAAAACCCATTACATGTATGTTTTATAAAAGTATTGCCTATAAACTCGTGTAAATTACGTAATTATTAAAAAACTACAGTGCGTCTAATAATTTGATCGAATTATTATAATATACTAATATAATGCTTAATATAATAAATATTCTATATTTATATAATATATCGTCCAATTTATTCTATCACCAAATTTATATTATACATCGTCTAATTTAATCCATTGATACACTAACGTAAACAAGTGCAAATCGGTTTCAGTCACATAAAAACAATAAAGCTGTATAGTATCACCTGGTAATTAAGATTTTACATAGAATCTTAGAGTGGGTTTAATAATTTAACCAAGGACTGTATATTTGAGAATTGAATCTGTAGCGGTTGACAAGTAAATAAGACAACATAAATTAAGAAAAATTTTAGACATATATTTGCTACCACTTTCTTATTTTTTTCTTGATTTTCTATTAAATGGCTCTTTCGTAAACTGGTTTACCTTCATAGTGGTCAGACTAGAGAATTTAAAAAAAAAAAAAAACTGTTCATTGGCTTTTTTTTTTTTTTTTTACATAACGGCAGGCACTGAACTTTTCGTTCCTCGCCATAGAAGATGCCGGAATTGTTACTCATTTAGCGTTTCCCAGTGGGCACCTGTGAACCAATAAAGTCACGGAGGCGAGCAACGTTACGCACACCATACTGCCACAAACCCGTTCATAGGGTGGACCACATTCACTCATTCACACAACAGAAGACAACACAGAGAGAGAAACATCCATGCCCAGAGCGGGATTCGAACCCGCGGCCATTGGCTCAGCAGTCAGACACGCTAACCACTCGGCCACCTGGCCGGCTGTATTGGCTTATAGGAGACGTTGTTTCAACCCGCTAAATCCACGCTTCATAACGCTCAGTGGACAACACTGATAATATACCAAATGATTCAGTTATTTGCCACTACATGAAAGCACTTCAAATCCATGTATTTATATTATAAATAATCGATCTGCTTTTTCGAAACAATATGAAATAATTATGAATGAAATAATTATGAAATGATCACGCAACCATATTCTTTCATTTTTTTAAAAAGAAACAGATGAACACAAATGGGTTAAAATTTCAGTTTTCAATGAAAGTTACAGAGTTGAATATGTTACAAGATTTATGAATTAATAACAGTGTGCTTATTAAATTTATTATTATATTGAATGAGGTTGCAAAAGTTTTAAATTGATACTTGACTCATATTTAAACAAATTTCATTTAAAATGATTTTAGTCATCGTTGACTTTTGAATAGGTCAAACATGCATATGGAATATATACCAGTTATTTCATTGTGTTTTATATATCGTCAAAATGTAAATTAAATATCGGCTTAGAATACAGGGCTGAAAGTTTTTATGTATCAAGACAATTTTTTCTAGCTAGTTTTCCGGAAGAATAAGATGTCCAAGTTTTTCTAACTATTATAACTGTTATATATATACACCGTGACCATCAATTTCTTTCTAATTCTTGAATTTATGAATTTAATAAAATTATGACTATCACTAAATACAAGTAAAACAATATTAATTAAAAGAAAAAATTGTACAAAACTTTCTACATTTTTTTTGAAAATTCCTTCTAGTAGTAGTTAAGTTAATGTTTTTATACATAATTTTCACATGCCTGTATGACGAAAGGTCATTCTCCAGTTGGGCATTGAAAAAAAAAATTTTTTGCATAAAATGTTTTAATTTTGTTTGTGACTAAATAATTCCATACATATTGAATATCTTGATAAAAAAAAATTTTGCATTCTAAAATATGCTTTTAGTTTTCTATAGTCATTAAGGATTTTAGCATTCAGTTGCTGCAGGGGATACAATAAGAAAATATTCAAATTGTGTATTCCCATAATGGTATAGCATCTTTTTTTTCTTTCCAAGATTCAAAATGGAAATAGAGTTCGCAATTGCAGTAGAATTTCATATCCAAGAAGGAAATCTTCCAACTCCAGGGAAAAAAGAAAAAAAAATGCATTTTAAATTTTGAATGCGAATCAAGTTTTCGCAATAAAATAATACAGTTCGGAATTTGTGAATTTTTTCTTGCTATTTTCTATTCGTATTTAAAAAAAAAAAAAAGATAAAGATATTTAGCACATTAATAGAAAATGCAAATTTTGTGAGAGCCAGTAAGGAAAAATGCAAACAAGATATGCGCGAAAGAGAGAACAAACATTTAAAGCAGAATATGCAAAATATTCGATTTTCTCTCTGAATCGTAGTCGTTGCCGGTCTGAATTTAATTCTAAATCAAAAGCTTTCTCCATTAGATTGCAAATTAATCTCGTGAATATAAAAATACCCTCGAACCAGGCCATCACGGAACTTTTATTTTCATTCTTTCTCAAAATAAGTCTCCAGATTAAAAGCTGTGTAATGGTTTATTTATACACCACATAAATTGCTTCGATAAACAAAGAATGTAATCAATGAGAAAATAAACAGCTAGCATACTTCGTTGAAATTGCAAAAATAATAAAGAGCGCTGCTGAATTAATGGAAATTCAATAGCAAGCCCAAAAACTGATATTTGAGTAGGTACAGTGTTATAAAAAAAATAAAAAAAAGACTATGATACTTGTTTAATTTGTTGAGATTTTCTGCCACCTAGTTAATTATTTTTACTTTTGTTTTTAATTTCTTAGTATATTCAAACAATATTGAAAGAAATATACCAAAAATAAAGACACTTATTACGAAAAGTTTTACTACACTTTTAATATTCTTTTTTTCTCATTGTTTCAAAGATCATTGTTCAATTTTTATGCGGCTTTAGTTCAAAGAAGTAATTTCTTTACTCACTTGTGTTATCAGAGAAAATATTACAGATATATATTATAGATTGATAATAGTATCATAGACGCCAATTTGTTTCGATTTGTGGGGAAAAATTTTGGGTAGCAAAATTGATTCTTTAACCCTTTGCTCTCTGATGTCGCTTCTGACTCGCCATCTATAGACACCACTCTAAAGTTAAAAATTTTTTATGCATTAATAATTAGTAACTACATCATTTTAAAACTTTTTACGATTATATAATAATACTATATTATGTATTTGAAATGAGCAAAAGTCGCCTCCCTTTGCACTACCGACATCTCTATATTGAAAATGGCCAAGAAACTGAAAACAACTCCTCAAATAGACAGACCAATAAATGGACCATCAGGCACAGCGTACACAATAGCAGAAAAAATCGAAATATTCGCAGATTCACTCCAAAATCAATTTTCACCAAACTTCAACTCTGACCAAAATCATCACAATATCATCACAGAAGAAGTTAATAATTTTCAAACTGAATACCTCATCCCAGAAACAATAAATTCAACAAATAATCAAGAAGTTAGTAGCATCATGCAAAAACTGAAAAACAATAAAGCTCCAGGTGAGGACGGGATACAGAATAAAATGAATAAACTATTGCCAAACATCTACATTTGCAAAATCACGCATATTTTTAATACCTGCCTTGCTCATAATTACTACCCACAAATCTGGAAAAACGCATCAGTCATACTATTTCTCAAGAAAAACAAAAACCCAAGCTGCCCTGAGCGTTATCGCCCAATCAGTCTACTTAACATACTTGGAAAAATATACGAAAAAATCATCTACAACAGAAAAAAACTACTACTTACAGACCTCCCCGACGAACAGTATGGATTCCGACAAAAACTAGATACCACCAAACAGTTACTCCGAATAATAGGCTATACTGGCAGAGCAATCATAAATAAAGAAACAATAGCCTTCCTGATGATCGACATATCCAAAGCATTTGATAAAGTATGGCACACAGGCACAATATATAAACTCATACAGCTAAATTTTCCACCCGGCATATCCTTCCTCCTATCTTTCTATTAAAACATTTCAAGTCCCCAACAAAAACAAAAAATCTACGAAGAGAAACATCACAGCCGGAGTACCTCAGGGCAGCATTCTGGGATCGATTTTAGACATTTTATACACTCATGATATTCCTATAAACAAAGCCGATTATAACAGCATAACAGCCTATTACGCAGGTGACACCGATATTATTATTAAATCCAGAAACCCAAATCATGCTTTTCAAAAACTACAGGGTATATGCGAAATAGAAGACTGGTGCTTAAAATGGAAAACTGCAGTAAACGCTGGAAAATCACAATTATTAATTATACAAAAAAGAAGAATTAAAATACTTCCACAACTTCAACCAAAAGTGTTCGATATACCAATACCAATAGTTAAAAAAGCAAATTATCTTGGCCTTATAATCAATAGCAAACTCACCTGGAATGATCATATCAAAAGCATAATAGATAAAGCAAATACAGCAATAATAGCCATACAACCATTAATAAATAATCAGAATATGTCACTTAAACTAAAGAAGCTAATGTATACAGCAATGATCCGCCCAGTACTTATCTATGCCTAACCTGCCTGGACAATGATACCTCAACATCTACTGAAGAAATTAAACCAATGCCAAAACAAGATCCTTAGAAAAATGACCTGTGCAAGATGGTTCGTCCGGAATACCAATATAAATGCAGACCTCAAAATACCAACTCATTACAAGCTAAACGCAGATTTTTTCGATAAAGCCATAGAATGCAAAACAGCAAATTTTAATGAAATCTTTAAATTTGAAAATTATATCAAAGATAAAAACTACAGACCAATAGCTGCACATTTCACCTCCGACGCCTCATATCATAACTATCAAAACAAATAATTTCATCAACCTTTCTGAAAATAACGTTTACTCATGCTGATACAATTCTGAACAACTCCAAAATCAAACAAACACAGTTTAGAGCAAGCTGCTCATTTTATTTTTTGATTCCTTTTAGTTATTCAAGCAAAGTGCCTGAAACATTCGTAAAAGTAACTCCACTGCCTGCTTACCTCAATGCTCAACCAAAACAGAGTTGAAATTCCAGATGAATGGGATAGGGGTCGCTTCGCAGCCCAGGTGCCTAATAAAATCAAAACACTAGGACTAGTATTTGAAATGATTCTCAGAAAAATAACACAAGCAAGATGGTTTATCCGAAATAAAAACATACATTGCGACCTCAACATAGATTTTTTAGATCATCATATTGTAAAGCTAAATAACAAACTTTTTGAAAAAACCATAAATTGCGACACCGCAGGATTCAATGAAATTTTTAATTTTGAAAGCTTGAAAGAAGACATAAATCTCAGGCCGATGGCAGCTTAATATTGTAGTGAAGTAATCTTATCCAAAATACAAAATATTAAATTTCCCTTTCACTCCAATTTGCATTCCAATTACCAGAAAGAACCACCTTAAAGACAACATTTCAAGACGGATGGGAAAAGACCCCCAACGGCCTCAGGAGCCCATATAAAATTTGATGATGATAATGTATTTGAAATGATTGAGTATAAAGAGCATTTCAATTACCTAAATTAATAAATAAAATTAATTATTTAAATTAATTATTTAAATCAATGATTTAAAGTATGAATGATTACTTCGAACAGCATTTTAAATGACTCGGAGTGCAAAGGGTTAACATATAATTATTACTTTAATAAATTTTATTTCATGGGCCCACAACGACCTATAAATAAATCGAAGGCAAATCGTTTTCTTTGATTCACTTTGAGGTGAAAACAAAAGTCTTTTTTTTTTTTTTATCGATCACTTTATAAAATGTTTTTCACAAAGCGATGCAGTTCACTGTAAAAAAACTTTGGGGGTACAGTTATTACTATTTTCGGTGTTGAGATAAACTGAAATTTTTTACAATGCACGTAGTCAAATTTTTTATAAACCATTTCAACTTCTCAACTTTTTCAACAATTTTCAACCATTTCAACTTTTATAAACCATTTTCCAGTAGGTTGTTTGCCTACTAGAAACACATATTTCCATCCGCATCAATATCAGTTTATGACATCATTTGCAAGTATAAAGTAACATATTTACTCCAACTCTTTTAAATAGTTGCTATTTTGTCAATTTTAAAAAATACTTCGCACGATAACTACAGTTCTGCATTTAAAAACGCACACTGTAAAAAATGTTGGTTTTACTGTTGAAATCTTTTACATTGCATGTAGTAACACTTCATATTTACTTTTTCAAAGTTATGATTTTATTTATTTATTCATTCATTTATTTTCTGTTTGTCTGTTTACTGACAATACATATTTTCATGCGCATTATAATCAATATATGGATTCATTGCAAAACCATTTTGTTTAAAGAAATAAGCACATTTTTAGTAATATATTCGTACTAATTGTTTCAAAAAAGTTGAATCGGTCAATGTTAAAATCTCCACTAAGAATTTAACATTGACCTCTGCACTGTTAAGAGAGGGTATGTTATAAATCTGCATCTTCGAGAAATACCAAAAAAACTGTGTCGAAAGATATTGTTCGAATTTTTTTTTTCAAATTGTTGGATTCTCTTCTATTGGTAGTCTAGAAAATTACTGGGTTATTTCATAGTTTTTGTTTTTTTTGTTTCTTGTTTTTCTCGAAAGTGCAGATTTGTAAGATATCCCCTTTTCACATTGACAGCTTCAATTGTTATTTTGTCAATTTCATATAATATTTTTTGAATGATAACCACAGCTCTGTACTTAAAAATGTCTTAGACAAACCTAATGCCAAAAATAGTGGAAATATATATATATATATATATATACATACATACGGTGTCTCAGTTAAACGTTTCAGAATTCCTAAGAGGGGTAGAGTGCATCCTGACGACTCGAAATCATATAGCAATGCGGGGTCGGAAATGCTTTCCAGAAGCGGTAGATGGCATTGTACGAAAGTTCCGAGCTTTCCAGTGCGTCGGCCTCCTCGGTCACCCGGCCTATCATGTCTTGCTTTTTATTTCTGGGGTCATATGAAAACACTTGCTTATGTGCTGGTTGTAAGAATCGCAGTAGGTGCCAGAGAAATTCGAGATATGCCCGGAGTATTGCAGAATGTTCGGAAGTCTATGCGCCGGAGATGTGAGGTGTGCATTGTAGCCGGTGGCAGAAACTTCGAACACTTACTTTGACCCATGTACCTTGTGCTTATTTCAATACATTATTAAAATGATTTTTCACTTACGATCTCTTTTCTTTATGGTGCTTCTGTGTACATTATCGCTTCGGGAAAGCATTTCCGATCCGGCATTGCTATATGATTATATAGAGTCCAACCTACCACTCTTAGGAGTTCTGAAACGCTTAACTGAGACACCCTGTATATATATATATACATATATACACTGGTTATCATAAATTAAGGAAAATTCACAAAAATCGCGATAACTCAAGAAATTACACATGGAATTTTATGAAACTTACCCACAATATACAACACATAGTAAGGTATT
>NC_092215.1:1382127-1432094 GCF_043381705.1 Parasteatoda tepidariorum
TATATATATATTTATATTAGGTGTGCATATAAAAATTATCTACTCTTCATGATATTATGTTTCTGACATATTTGCATCAAAAACGAATATCTATTTTATAGTTGCAGTAAAAAAATTTTAAAGTGATATTAAATTATTTTGTTGGTTATTACCGCGAATAACTCGGTGAAAAAAAATTGAACTGAAGTGAGAAGTTTACGATAGTTTTCTTAAAATTTTAATCAATAAGACCAAATTGTGTATCTTTGAATGTTATTACAAACGTTGCCTACAGGAACTTAGTTAAGAGTCAACATCGTGTAAAATGAATTTGCTAATTTAATGGTACTTAACCCTTTGCGCTCGAAATGCTTTAAAACGATATTTAAACTAATGCGAGCACTGAATGATTTAACATACTATATCTATAATACTATTTCTTTATTGAATAATTAGCAATCATTAAATAATGTTTTACTTCATTGTTACGGATACATATGCAGGCTAGTGCATTCATGTCAAAGTGCAACTTATAAGCCTTTGTCAAGTTGAAGAACGGATAAAAAAAGTTGGATCACGATGTGATTCAAACCTGCAACCTCTACTCTAATGAGCGCTTGACGAACGAAACTCAGGGAATCCTAACAGCTCAATTTCTGAGCTCGTAGAGAATTGATTTGATTAATCACGTTTCTAGTTTAAAGGAATGATTAAGAAATAACGGGAACTATTTAAATTATAAAGGGTGAAAAATAAATTAATAAATAAATAAAGTAAGGAAAGAAAAAAAAACAAATTTACAAGAACAGAAATTTCCCCTTTAAAACGAATTTTTTATTCACTTGCAAAATTTTCCTTCAAAGCGGAACAAGTTGAATTTACTCCGTTTTCTTTTTAGACACAGTAATTTTTGAAACTACGGAAATTCCGTAGTAGTTGGAGGGCATGCGTACAGCTTGTTGTATGTTTCAAATACTATTTAATTTAAATCCTTACGATTTTCTATGTTCAATATTTTTTTACTAAACAATGCTAGAATATCTGACATACATGGTTTACACGAAATAATGTGATTATTTGAACACGCTTGAACCTTTTAAGACATACCGTCATAATCACCTATGCAGACCGACCAAAAAGAGGAGAGAAAGTTAATTACTTTTTTTTCAACTTTAATAGCAGCGATTTTGAAATCATTCTATAGGTTTACAATAAAATTATTTTATTTTTTTTTAAATTATTGCAATATTGAAAGAGGAAGGAGATTTTTAACTTCCCACTTTCATTTTGGTCGATGCAAATTTTGCTTGGGCAAGAATTCTACAAGCTAGAAGCATATATAATCTTTAAAATTGTGCTAACAGTTTAGCCATGTAAAATCTTCCATAACATTTGCTGCTAAAAGAAAGATTGCTTACATAGAGTTGGTATAAAAGTAATTACATACTTTTGTCCAACCCCTATATCTATCCTATGTAGTAATTTATCTACCCATAAACTGCGAGTTGGTGAATAGGAATGCCTTGCTTTTTCAAGATTAAATTCCATGATTGAAGGAAAAATGATGTCAATTTTAAGTTTACAACTCAAAACTCAATATTAGCCCAGAATAGTTGGAGATCAATTAATAACGTGGTTACTAAACATTTAACATTTAGAGTGATACACATTTTATAGGTAGTCGTAGTAACTGAAAAGAAACTCTTAACCCTTACCGGTGCTGTGTTGCTAGTCTGACAACACAAGAACCACTGGAATTGTAAGACAAATTTTTATATTTTTTTTAATAATTGTCGTTGAACAGCTGACCCAATTTTGAGTATACGACTATCAATGTTCAACTCCATAACCTTGCAGCAAGCAGAGGACAAAGGAACTCCTGTACCAAGTATTGGGAGAAATTTGCCTTCGTGGAAAACTTTTTTGATAGAGCTAACCTGCATTTGCGTTACATGGAGAGGAAAACCACGCAAACCTCCCATGATTAGCCTTGAAGCAAGGGCCTTGAGTCTCATGATCCATCTATCACTGAGCATTTTTTAAGTCAGCACTGTGGTCAGCGTGAACCGGGTGCAGAATTCGTTTCGACTAGCCATCACTGGTATTCGAACCCGGGTCACACAATCTATCCCTGAGCCACCACGGCTCGGTAAAACTAATTAGTTTTGACCACTTAGCAACTTTTGACCACTAATCTTTAAGCACCAAAGAGCTAAAATATGTCGTTTGAATTAGAATGTACTGTTTAAGGTCGTCATGTCCTGTCTAAATAAAATTTTCAATCAATCTTCGCTGTTTTGCAAAAGGTTAATTGCAAGGAGTTGAAACATTCCGTTAGACAGGAATATTTTGTTATAAAAAATAACTATTAAATATAAGCATTGCACTTCTTATTTATTTATTTTAAAAAACAGAATCATTCTTTTAAAAGGTACAGATGGGTTAAATTTTGCAACTTCATACCAAAACCCTGTTGTTATAAATAGATCTGAAACAAGCGGTATAGAACGACAAAATTCTCCTTTGTAGTTCAGAACAGTTTTTGCGCATTTTATGATCAATGGCGATGAAATTCAGATGAAAATTTAATTTTTAATAAAGCTTTTGTCAATGACAAGTCGAATCATTACTCATTCAATTTTTTATAATTCAGTTTATTTTCTTTGAGAGGCACATACCAAAAGCTAAATGAAACCAAAATAAAATTCGATGGAGAAGAAGAGGGCAAACTCATCTTCTCCTCTTGATAAATATGAGAAAGAATTTTTTTTGTTCGAATATCTAGAAAGGGGGTTGCAGAGATCGAGAACTAGAAGAATGTTTTGTATTGACTTAGTTTCTCCATATGTTCCGCAGTGGACTGTTTTCCAAGTTCGATTAATCACTTCCTAGGACAATAAAGAACACATTCTTGAAGCTCGGAAAAAGAAAACGAAATAGTATGGAAGAAAAGAGTAAGGGGGGGGGAGTAAACGAAAAAAAAAATAAGGGCTCGAGCGTGGAAATCGAGGTGAAATTGGCTAGATCGAAAGAATCTGTTGAATCACATAGGGTACAATCAAGAAAATGAAAGAGAAAGCTCAGAAGGAAAGGAATTCCGAACATGCTCCGTTTTAGATTCTTGGGAACAAGTGCAAAATCTTCTGGCTCAGTTGTAAGAGAGTTACAGGAAAAAGAGAAAATGGAATGAAAAAAAAAGAATCAACTCTCAGATTTCGTTCTGGAAAAAGTGACGTTAGAATCTATTGCAATCTTATGGTTAAGCAAGGAAAAAAGAATCAAAATGAACAAAATTTTATCTCTTATTTTCCACTGATTATGCTGCATATCATGTAAGAGTGATTTTAAGGATGTTTTTCAATCTCTCTCGCGAAAGAATAAAAAAAATTCAAGAGGGCGCTACACCAAGCGAGAAATTTTTCATCGCAAATTCTAATTTACCTACATAACTAATTTGCTCTTTAAAACTCAAAAAGAGTGAGTTTAGGCAAACATAGAGTAAGCAATGAAGTTTCAAATGCTGAAAAAAAAAGCTTGCAAATATCAAAATGCACACATAATAAAAAAGGAAATTTCAAAATGGTACTCCTTTTTCCTGTAAATCTAGCTTTAATTATCGGATGTGCAGCCCTTTGAGGGATTGAAAACTTTTAAGTTAATCCTTTCGTGCCGAATGTCACAAATACGTGTCAGCTTTAAACGTTATCAATCAGGGCTGGCTCTTTGGGAATTTATTCGTGGCGGGGGAGCTATAATAGTTTGATTAATTTAATTAACTTAGTTCAAAACAAAAATTTTGAACATTGAATAACATTAACATTGATTAGATATATGAGTAGACTAACATTGATTAAATTGAAAGCAGAATAAGTCTGTCAAATTAGCGAAGCACTCATTTAAGCTACCGCTTTTTTTTTCTTCTTTTCCATCCTGATTCTGATGCTTTTATGAATTGCCCAGCCCGAAGAGCTTATAGAATCTACAGGGTATTCCAAAATTCAACCAATATATTTAAAGAGGTGATCAAATGCAGCAAGAGAATGAAAACTTATCATGAAGATCACAAACAAAGGTAGATTTCGCCACCTCGCTGAAAAACTACTACAGAGAAAATTGGGAACTTTTTAATTACAAAAAAAATAATTGATTAAATGCTACAATCTTTTTTTTTCTTCTTTGAAGTGGAACTCGCAGACGGACTGCATTGCACAGTCTACAACGTCGTAAAAACGATTTCTAAACTAACTTGAAGATCCTTTTAATGTCTGTCGAAGATACGACAATCTGAGCTTTGAGATCCTCTGATATGTTGTCAGGTGTCACATTAACAAGCGATTTAAGACCGTTTTACGAAGGCTCCGTCGTCTCATGAAATGAAGCTTTCATGCGAATAATATGCTTATTTCATTAATTCTGTAAGTTTACAACATCTCTGACTCATGTCTCTGAGGTCACGCTTAGCCTATCTTTAGTTATCGTTGTGTAAGCTTATTTTGAAAATAGCTCAAAACGTCAGTATGGAGAAAGGCCTTAGTTTCGTGAAAACGAAAAGCGTTTGTGGTCTAATTTTTTAATATTTAAAAACTTACTCAAATGCTTCACTACCTGGGCTCATAAAAATTAGAAAAAAATAAGAATAAGGCAGTATTTTTCATAATTTTCATCTAGGGGTAAAAATATCGCCAAATTCAATAACTTATAAAATATTTAAGTTATTTGTCAGTTCTAATGACCAGATAATTTTTTACGGCAAGATGATATATAAAAATTAAAATCATCTCTTTGCTTCAAATGGAAGGCACTTAAACTGTGTCTTTTTTATTTCTTTTGTCGACCGAGCTTCGAAAAACAATGTTATGGAGGATTTTGGGACACATGGTTTGAGATTTGTTGAACGCGAAAGATCTGCAAAAGTTCTCACGCATCCAATCTTCTTCCTTAATATGCAAAACCTGTTAGGATGTTTTGGAATTTTCCCTCTTATAATGTTGTTTGCGATCCCATGTTCAATGATCATCTTCTTAATGAATTTTATCACCTCTCTCAATTATTCTTTCAATTTGCTTCCATATTTAAATGTTTTCAGAGCACCCTGGAAAGGACTTAGTCTGCTTTTGCTCAAATGTCGATTTTCTTATTACTTTTAAATAAGATTAAAAAAACAAGTTGAAAAAAAGATAAATAATTATTAGAGTAATTAATTACCTTAAATATATTTCACGAAATAATTTATATCTTATGGCTTTAATTCAACTTTCATTTATTTACGACGAATTATTTTGTCAGATCTTTTTTTCATTTAAAACTTTGCTTACAAAAAGTATTACTCATTCTCATTCAACAAAAATGTTTTTCATTTCTATTTTTCTTTTAGTCTGTCCGAAGGGCAAAAATTAATTTTAATACTTGAAAATATTTTTTATGTCTTTTATAAAAAGAAGAGGATTGTGAAATTTCTTAGTTTGTGTTGCAAGAAAAAGTTAAATTAAATTTGTTACTCATTTCTTTTTGTTTCTTCATGAAACGATTAAACGTTTTTCGTGTGACTGGAATTAACAAAACTGGTGTTCTTTCTTTCTTCTTTTTTATTTCTTTTTTGAAACATTTTTGGTTTTTATCATGGCATAAACGTAAAGCAGTTTCTTCATCAGTCAACCACGCTATAACGTGTTTTGCCTTTTCTTTTTTATTCGTTTTCGTTCATTTCTTTCAATTTAAAATAATGAAGAAGTTTGGTTTTCTTAAAAAATATTGTTCTATTTAATTTCAAAACATCCTAGCAATGTTTTCTTTAACTGGTAAAAATAAAATAAAAATTTCTCAGTTAATTTTTTCCTAGCATTATGAAGATTTTCTTTTTCCTTATTGAAGCAAAAAATAAATAAATATAAAAATCTGAGACGTTAAGTGGGTTTAACAAAAAAAAACACCATTTATTGCAGAATTTTTTGTTCGTATACATAAAAGGGGTTTCAGAAAAACACAAAATTATGTTTTGCGTTAAATTAAGATTTTTATTGCTGCTCGAAAAATATTTTTTACACTTTATTAGTAAAAGAATATTCGAAATAAAAAAATTTGAAATAAATATAAATGGTATTTGAATATTTTAAACAAAAAAAAAAATTAAAGTGATGAACGTAAATTAAATTCCCTTCAGGTATTCTACCTCCTCCATGTAAATTCCATGTTTCAGTAATTAATATTTTGAAATGCTTTTTGTCTCATTTTATTTTCATTGAAGACCAAAATTTAAGTATTTTCAATAAATTCTCAAAATTGTTTTGAAGTTTTAAAATACCTCAAAATCCCAAAATTTGATTATTATGTGTTACATAACATATTTCAATAAATACAATACATAAAAGTAAGAAATGCACTCCGAAGCTCGCAAAAAAAGAGGTGGTTGACGGACTAGAAGTACTCGGTCGAGCATGCCTAACGCATGTGGCTTCAAATCAGGTGAGAAAGCTGGCCATTCCTCAAATTGAAAGCACTTGGTTACAATTTGCATGAAGAGGACAGTCACTTATAAATATAAAGTTCTCCTTGGATCGACTTGTAAATTGTAAAGAAGCTACAAAGATACCTACCAACTTAAATTCTTTTAGAGGAGGACTAACCCAGATAGTAATTAAACGAGAATAGAAATCAAGACGATTTTTAAAGTTTTCTTGGAACCTTAAGCGTTTATCCCTTTCCAGATCTTTTACATACATGATATTTGAAGAAAAAAAATTATCTCATTTTTCGTTCTCGCTTTTCTGCACCTGTTCAGATATGACCACATATTCAGTTTTGTTTATTGTTGAACCAATAAACTACTCGTTCGAATACTGTTTTTCACTATGCACCCTATTTCATACTTGACAGATACTTTCTAAACTTACTTCTCTGCACCTAATAATCAGTTTTGTTCTCAGAAGTTCACAGAGATAGGAATTATCCGTTTTTATATTATCATTATGTGAAAAATGCATAATTTTGTGTAATTTTCAGTATGCGTAGCAGTAAAAAAAATAACACTATCGTTTTTCAAATTCACAAACGATATTGATATGATATTGAAATCATGAGATGCAAAATTTGTGCAGCCAATTTTAAAGCACTATTCAACTTTGACAACAACAATATAGGCAAGAAATATAGACCAATAGCTGCGCATTTCACCTTCGACGCCTCATATCACAACCATCAAAATAAATAATAGTTCTCAACTTCAAAACTTATTATAGTCTCAACCACAGCTTCAACTACCGATTTAAATTTGAAACTTCAACTTCTGCTTTAACTACAATTCTTAAAATTAAAATTATATCAACTGATGAATTTAATCAATCTGAAATATAAATATTCAAGGCATTTCCTCATGCTGACACATTTTCACTCATCTACAACTAAAATTTTTGAAGCAAACCTAGTTTAGAACAAGCTGCTTTTATTATTTCCATTTATTTTCAGTTACTCAAGCAAAGTGCTCTAAATGTATGTACAGCAATCTTACTGCCTGCTGACCATAAAGACTCAACATAAACGGAACTTAAATTCACTATGAATGGAAATGCCTAGATAAATCACACCACTAGGGTTAGGAGATGCAAAATTTAATGATCGGAAACGATATAGGGTTGGCCAGTTTAGATTAGATGACATTGGAGAGATGGCCATTTTAAATACCTCCGATATTTTTTAATATATTGCTGCAGCGGCAATTTCGCAGAAAGCAGTTTAATTTGTTTATCAATTTGAACAAAGCATTGCTTTCCGTGACAACAAAAAGTATGTAAAATTTTAATGTTTCTTTTATCTATGGTTCGTGAATTCTGTTGTTTTTCAATGCATTTGTTATATTTTTTTCAACTGGCTGAACCTGTGTATAGTCCAATCTTTGTTCCAAGCAGAGGTATATTATGATGGAATGGCGTTGTAAATTCGATGACATCGCCAACTTTAGGAGAGATGGCCACTTTTCATTAATACTTGTTCACATATCAAGGACCGTAGAATTAAGAAAAAAATATTATGAAATCTTTGGATTCGTATTTTTTTTGTTTTGTTTTGTTTCGTAATTTTAAAATGAAAACGAATAAAAAGATATCCCTAGTTTTTTTTTCTTGTATTATTATTATTATTCCAATATTGAAACCACTTTTTTATATTTTTGAAGACCGTACAAACCTTGCATATTGCATTCAAATTTTACAGGCATGTTATTCGATAGAACCTCTTTGATAGAACGCAATATATTATCTCATTGTACATATTCAGAATTTCATGAATATCAGTGATAGCTGTGAAGAAGAATACGTTACCACAACTAAAAACGATGGAAGCATTAGATGTGGAAGTTGCAGACAACGCCAGTTGTAAGTGAATGCCTGAAATGAAATGCATGAAAACAATGCGCAGGAGCAGAAATCTCTCCGCACATGCGTAGTTCTGCCTCGTGTACCGCTGAAGTTTTAAAGGTACAAAAGCGAGGCAAAATATTTTTGTGCCTTTTAACGGATAAAAACATTTACACGTTATACAAAACATTTAAACCTTTGATTTCCGGTTGTCTTTTATATTCATGATAAACCGGGATAGCCTGGTTGGTGGGGCACTTGGCCCGTGTCCAAGAGTTCGTGGGTTCGATCCCAACTGGCCGAAGACTCCCCGTGTGGTAAATGGTGACCGATGCATGTTAAATTTGTCGAGTCGCAAAGTTCTCCATGTTCCCATAACAAATCAATACCTCTTGGGATACTGATCCAGGAGTTTCTTTATCTTCTGGGTTGGTTCAAAATTACAAGGCTGCGGAGTTGAACATTAGTAGTCGTAAACCCAAAATTGGGTCGGCTGTTCAACGACGGATATAAAATATATTCATGATGAGGTACATACGCTATTATAAAGAAAATAAATGGGAAGTTTGTGTTTATAACTTTAACAGGTACTACTTTTAGAAAGCTAGACTAATGCTTTTTTAATGGCATTTATGTTACTAACTTGCATTGAATAAGTGTATACCATTTCTCAGTATACACTTGCCCAATATTCCTAGCACTTATGTTTTTCGGAGTCTATCATATTCAAATATTATTAATAATAACCAAATAAGCATGCGAAAGAAAAGTTTGTGTTTCATTTATTAAATAAAGAAAATTATATATTTCTTTAATCGTGAACTCAGTAATGTTTTCCTTTTTTTAAAAATAGCAAAGAAAGAAAAGAAGTTTTTTTTCTCCATAATTTTCATCCGCCAAATAAAAGCATACCTTCAATTGCTTCCTTAAACCATTCCGTAGGAATCCTGTGGAATTAAACTTAAAACTAACTTAGATTTGAATCGACTCTGTAATTTTCATTAAACATCAGTTTCTTACTACTATGTATTTATATTGGAAACACATTATCACATTAGGATAGTCATAAATGCCTTGTTCGTGCAAGAAAGCAAAAAACTAATAATTAAAAGCTTCATCAGGTGCATTTTTTTTTCTTTTTCTTTTTTTTTCTGCTGTAAGCAAATTTTAAATTGCTGCAACTTCTGGTACTTCAGTCGAAGTGAAACTATAATTTCAAAATTCAACCGAAAATTTTACTTTTTTTTCCTGTTCATTAATTTTTTCTTTTATCAAAGAGAATATGAATACTGAATCTCAATAGATATTCTCAAGAAATATGAAATAAAAAAAAATTGGAAAAAAAATATTTTGAATTAACGGAAACAGCTCTTTTCCTACATTGTAATTAATTTCCTTTAAAAAAAATTATTTTCCCACAAAAACAGCAATTGATATAAGAAAGCAGGAAACCAATAGTTCTGAATGAATTCCACCCCCTTAGCCCACATATTGACCAAAGGCATGGGGGGATGAAGGCTTCCTCATGGGTGTTAATTACGAAGTACAATAGTGAAGCGGGCCCCATGCCCATGATTCTGAACGTGTCATTTAAATTAATGAGCTTAGCCTCTATGATTGACAGTTGGAGGGAGGGGCAGAAGTAAAAGGGATACCTATCGCCATGGAAACTACAGCTACTACTCTGGGTTCCTTTGAAATTGCTTTTTCAGCAGTTATCTCGGGATATCTGCATAATTTATGGCACAAAAATTTCTTCCGAAGACTCGTCTGCATCCGCATAAAAGGAAACACTCATCTCTTCGTCTTTAAGCCTAGACTTTTGTTATGAAACGACACTGTCTGATAAAAACAGTGAAGAAAATTTAAATATCTTGAATAATACAACAGCCTCAATGTCGTTTACTGCCTGTGGGAAATAAAATATTTATCTATGAGTTACGTAGATATATAGTCGTTGGTTTTATGCGAGAATTTTGTTTAGCAAAAGTCTCAATTACTAAATTCTTATTCAGATTGTATTAACGCCGATAAGGAGCAAATGCAATAATTTGTTATGATAAAAGAAAATGTAATTAGGAAGGGGAAAAAATGATGTGGGATTGAGGATAGTGTGGATATAAGTATAAAAAGAACACATTGAATAACTTAATTTATTAATCAAATTTCCTCAGTTTTCTATCATAGAATCGCGACATTAATATGCACTTCCATGTGCAATTACATCATCACACTGATAATATTTTAGGGGAAACTTAGGTTTTAAAGTTACTTTCAAATTTTCTCTTTACTCTTTTAATAACGCTATCTTATTTCAGAATATCAACGAAAGGTGACAGTATATTATAAATGTTACTGTTTTTAACTATTTTGATATTAATAATAGCTTTATATAGTTTCAAGTAATCAGCATTAGGCATAAACAAATTCATGTCTGCGTGGGGTTAGTGTAGACACAAGGTAGTTGAAGCTATTGGGAACACACTGGCTCTAATCAACTTTCAATGGAAAAAATATGAATTTCTAACAAATACAACACAGTAAAATTAAAAACTTAAATATCAATAAATTGATAGGATAAAATTATTTTTTGGGGGGCTTGCATTCCATATCTGAAAACAAAACTGAATCTCTATTAGGATAGAGAAGCAAAATAAGAAAACCATTTCGTTCTAGCTTGTTTTCGAAAAGATATCCTTTAACACCAAGATTTTTTTTTAACAGTTTTAACATACATATGAGACTGTTTCTAGTCTCAGAGAATTATTTCCAAAACTAAAATTAAAGATCAAGCGTTCACTCTATTTGCATCAGAGCTATCATTAATTCTGCTGCACCTCTTTGGAGTGCTACAACAAAAACGTAAAAGAAGAAACTTTTAACTACGGAAAACAAAATATTAAGAAGAATCACAGGTGCTCCGTGGCTTATAAACATGAACGATCTGCGAAAAGACCCAAACTTAGGCAATATTAACCAACACATGGCTAAGCTAAGTGCTTCCTTTTTCAAAAATGTAATAAATTGTGATACTTGTGATTACAGAGATGTTTTAAATTTTGACCTTATCAAGCACAACACTATATATAGTCCGGCGACTGCGTTCTTCCTATCGGACGGGGAACTCTCAAAGAAATTCTGTAAATATCTCATTTTATATTTCGTATTTTCATCATGTATATCAATGATCAGAACTACTGAGGAACAACCTGTGAAAGCTGTGGAAAGCCGCGGAGGATATACACCGAAGAGCCATTACATTATGACCACCCTGCTAATAACATGTAGGACCACCTTTAGCCCTCAAAACTGCTAGCACCAGCCGTGGCACTGATTCCACAAGGTGCTGATAGGTAGTATGAGGTATCTGGTACCAAGCGCTCACCAACTGGTCCTGCAATTCCCTCACATTGCCAGGGGGTAGCGTGGCAGCACAAATTTAGCTTTCCAAGTAGGACCACAAATGCTCTATTGGATTAAGGTCAGGTGAATTTGGGGGCCAAATCATGACTTGAAGGTCACTGGAATGTTCCTCGACGATTCGACCCTTATGACAAGGTGCATTATCCTGTTCGTAAACACCATTCCCCGCAGGAAAGACTGTTGCCATAAATAGGTGAACCTGGTCTGCAACTATCTTCAAGTAGCTTACAGACATCAGGAATTGTTTTATGAGGATTATGGGTCCTAATGTGCCCCTTGAAAACATTGTTCCTGGGCGAGAAACCATGAAAACCTGGGCGAGCCCATTGTTATAGATGGAGGGTGGTCATAATGTAATGGCTCTTCGGTGTACATACATATATATATGATTTTAAATTATTTTTCACGCCAAACATTTATTTAAACGTCACTTAGCTCCACTTCTCTTGTGCTAAGGCTTTTAGAATGATGACAAAATTCTAAAAACTTTGATTGTATATAAATATTTTGAAAAAAGTATAGCAGTTGGCAGTCTTGCATTACCTTTGTTCGCACTAGGAAAAAGAAATGTTTTCTGAAACTACAGATATTCCTTAGTATTTGGAGATTAGTGGAACGCATTAACTCCTTTATACCTAGATGAATCAAAAAAAAAAAAAAAGAGCAAAAATTGATTACACAATTGCTTAAATTTTAGCATTTGTTTTGCTGAAACGAGATAATTGTGATGCGATACCACTGTTGGTAATAAAACACTGGTGATGGGATTATTCAGTGCAAATATGTATATAGTATAATACCATGATATTTTAATTATAGATTAACTTTAAAAATCAATACTTGCACCTTTGTCAATAGTGTAAAGAGAAAGTACCGATACTTCATGAAAAAAAATTTATTATTATTTTTAATTATATTATGTTTTTCTTAATTTTTTTTATGTTTTTAATTTAATTCTATTATTTATTTTTATTATGTTCACAATTACCTAAAGTTTCCTAAAATAAATATTTTAATGCAAATGCAGATTTCATCTTTTATTTTATATTATATTATGTAATCGACGTTTAACGGCCGCCCCAGTTCTTAATTTACTACTATCAATGCTCATCTCCGTTGCCTTGTAAATTTGAACTCAACCTAGAAGACAATAGAACTCCTGGACCAAGCATTGAGACAAACAAGCCTTCGTGGTGGACTTTTTCATGGAACTTATCCGCATTTGCTTTACATGGAGAGAAAAACGGCGAATCCTCCCACGGATAGCCCGACAGAAAGAAGATTCTAACTCATGATCCGTCTACCACTGAGAATATTTTACGTCAGCATCATGGTCGGGGCGTGCTGGGAACAGAATTCGTGTCAACCATCCATCTCTAGGTTTCGAGCTTAGGTTACATCATTAGGAGGAGAACTCTTGACCTCCTGAGCCACCATGGCTTCATTTTTTTTTTATCTTTATGATTACTCTTTTTCGGCATATGTAACATTCATGTCTTTTTTTATCAGCATATGTAACATTATCATGTCATTTTTTTTGGCAAATGTAACATTCATGTCATTTTTTTGGCATATGTAACATTCATGTCATTTTTTTGGCATATGTAACATTCATGTCACTTATTTTTTGGCACATGTAACACTCCTGCCATTTATCAGCTTGAATCACCTCAACCCTTTAAACAGGTCACTGAAATTTGTAACCATCTAGACATTTTTTCCCCTCATTTCATGATATTCATCTCAATTATATGTTTCTCGGTGTTTCAGTCTTTTCTTCTTTTTCATTTTCAGCAAGGGTCTTACGCGTCTTAGACAAATTTATTTGAGATAGTAAATTTATATTTATGCTGAATGTCGATGATAATAAATGAAAAAACTCGAAAAATGATTTTTTTTAAAAATTATACTATTAGTAAATTAATGTGAAAAGTAGTGACAGATGTTTTAAGATTTTATCTTAAATTTTATAGGCCTTAAGTTTTCGTCTGTTTTAAGAATTCAGTTGGTAACGCATATAATTTACAAAAATTTTTTGCTGGTAGCAATTTAAAAAAATTTGTTTCCTCGATCTTTTTCTACCAGTATTATAGCTGTCAACGACTAAGAATTGTCTGTTGTATTTTATTTTTATATTTAAAGTAGTTATGAATCCTATAAATTTCTTGATAATTTAAATTTAATTAATATGATTTTGACCATTACTAAATCCAAATAAATCAATATTATATGTAAGAACAAGTTTCAAAATGAAAATGAGTGTAAGCGCGAACAATTGTGGAAAATAAAATTTATCCAGAATTGCATTTCAATTTGTCTTTCACTACCACTTGGGAAATACTTCCTCGGAAAGGGAAAAGGTTGGTAAGTCTCTAAATTTTTTAAATTTTCGGGGCTACCCTGAAAAACTTATTTACATAAAATTTTCAGATCTGAAAAAGAACTTTAAGGTAGCTATGCGAATCGACGTCAACTGGGTGTTTACGAGTATAGATGACAACTTAGCAGCATTTTATTTTTGGAAGATGCCTCATTTTCAAAATGATAAAGATTGGTAACTCAATTATTTTCTTGTTAAAAACAATCTGACCTGAGCAAAATATTCGTATTTACCGTAATATTTTGATAATACATTATTTGGTTTTGAATAATAATTTGGTCCTCTTCAATAATACTCCCTCTGTCCCAAATTAGTTGCTACTTTTGTACTTCTGTACTGATTATAGATACTGATAATTTTATAATTTTTTTTGAACATTTTTCTGTGGTTTCAGGGTGCTATACCATCAATTAACACCATTTATTTAACAAGTATTCCCCTCTACCCTTCTTAAATCAGTACCAAATTATTTTCTAAAAACAAGGTACATACGCTGTTAAACCTCGCCCCCCATTTTGTACGGTTTCTTCCACCAGCAATCTTCTAGCTAATGAATCGGGAATTCAGTAGTAGTATAGTTTTACTGAAGTCGATCTATTAAGTTGCACCGGAAGTTATTGATGACACCACATACTATATTTGTGGTGTAGCAACTAAGTTGAGACAAAATGTTTGACCTAAATGTAGTAACTAAATTTGGGACACAAGGAATACAATATTTGGGTCTGAAATCAACCCGTTGTTGTATTATTAAACCGAATTGGCAACTAATATACCTTACTGATAATATACCTTAGTTATAATAATATAACAATATGCTTAATAATAATAATAGTATAACAATAGACTTTAATATTAATAACATACCTTAATATAATAATAATAATATACTTAATGATTATTATAATATATTAATATACCTTAATAATAATAATAATATGCCTCACCTGAATATATCTTACTACTTACTACCTACTTGAAATGCGGCAACTAATTCGGAACAAAAGTTTCGACCTAAATGTAGCAACTAAATTTTGAACAAAGGAAATACTATATTTGGTTATGAAATCAATCCATTGTTATAATATTAAACCAAATTTGCAATTAAATAACTATAATTTTATCTTGATTTTTTCAGAAATGAACAATTTTCGCCCATTTAAAAATATTAGTAAAATAATAGTAGTAAAATAACAGCTCTGTTAACATTAAGGGATGTTCATAGCAAAGCTAAATAAGCACTACATTCACGTGGAGCAAGACAGGATCAGCCTTTTACAACAAAGTAAAATAATAAAATACATATGATAAATTTGTCTCAGATTCAAAATTAAAATAGAACCCCTCGGGGTCTGATCAGGGGTTAGCTCATCCCTTTAATTTAAGTGTAGAGACACATTCCTTGCTCCCTCCTTTTTGTATATATTCCCAAACTGTAAATACAGTAAATATTCATTAGTGTTTATTTTTTTATTGTACTTTAATTTAACCTTTTTCATGCACTTTTTTATTACTTGTAATTTTGTTATTACCTAATAATGGCAAAGCGCCATTTTTTTTCATCTCACGAGCTCCAATTTGCGCCCCAAACTTTATTTTTTTCATGTATGTTCCTTAGTCTAATTTCAGGATGAATAGGAAAAGGGCCGTAAGGCCTCAGACGCCCAGTTCCACTACAACGAACGAACGAACTTTTAAAATAGAGTTTGGGTTCATGCGCACAACTTATAAAAAACCTTGTGGAGACTTTCTGACGTAGGAGGTGATGCCTTGGTTCTCCGAATTCTTTTAAATTTATAAAGGTGTTGATAAAAGTTAAATGATTTTTGATCGCTACTACATTAAAAAAAAGAAGGAAAAATCCCATTTGCATAAGGATTCTCAGCTGTCACAACCCAAAACGTTTGCGTGATAAACTTTTGAAGAAAAAAAAGATATCTTTGCTACAATTATGCCTACTGCTCTACACCTGACAAAATTACTTAAAAAATAATCAAGTACTACAAGCTAAAATGTGCAGATTTTCAGTTAATTTTGTCAGCTTTTTAAAAGATAAACTGCAACCAAGTAGTGCAGCATATAAACTTTTGAATTATTATTCAGAAGTAATGGTGAGTAAAAACATCACCTCCTACATCAAAAAGCCTCCACACGATCTTTTATAAGTAGCGCAGACTGCTTGAAAAGTGAACCAGTTGTGCGCATGAACCCAAAACCATTTATAAAAGTAATTGAGAGGAATTTATCATATATATTTGAGAATTGAGTCTGTAGTGGTTGTCAAGTGAATAAGGCAAACCAATAATATTCATAAATAAAACAAATTTTCAGTCATATATTTGCTACCATTTTCTTATTTTAACTAAATTTTGTATTAAATGACTCGTTCGGAAAGTGGATATCCTTTGCAGTGGTCTGATCGGACTACCTGTAAAAAAATCGTGTGGAGGCTTTCAGTTATAGGAGGCGTTGGTAAAAACCCTATAAATCGAATTTTCTAACCCAAGAATCAGACATATAAAGACTACCACTCGAAAATATTCGAAGCTGTCTGGAGCAACTTAGCATCTCTGCTATTAACGTAAACTTATTACCACTATTGTAAATTGTAATACATTTGAGTACGCTGATATTTAATGGTAAAACTTTAGCAATCTATAGCGAGAAGTACTATTTTTATCAGTCGTTGTATTTTATTTTTATACTGAAAGTAGTAATGAATCCTATAAATTTCTTGATAATTTAAATTTAATTAATATGATTTTGACCATTACTAAATGCAAATAAATCAATATTATATGTAAGAACAAGTTTCAAAATGAAAATGAGTGTAAGCGAGAACAATTGTGGAAAATAAAATTTATCCAGAATTGCATTTCAATTTGTCTTTCACTACCACTTGGGAAATACTTCCTCGGAAAGGGAAAAGGTTGGTAAGTCTCTAAATTTTTTAAATTTTCGGGGCTACCCTGAAAAACTTATTTACATAAAATTTTCAGATCTGAAAAAGAACTTTAAGGTAGCTATGCGAATCGACGTCAACTGGGTGTTTACGAGTATAGATGACAACTTAGCAGCATTTCATTTTTGGAAGATGCCTCATTTTCAAAATGATAAAGATTGGTAACTCAATTATTTTCTTGTTAAAAACAATCTGACCTGAGCAAAATATTCGTATTTACCGTAATATTTTGATAATACATTATTTGGTTTTGAATAATAATTTGGTCCTCTTCAATAATACTCCCTCTGTCCCAAATTAGTTGCTACTTTTGTACTTCTGTACAGATTATAGATACTGATAATTTTATAATTTTTTTTGAACATTTTTCAGTGGTTTCAGGGTGCTATACCATCAATTAACACCATTTATTTAACAAGTATTCCCCTCTACCCTTCTTAAATCAGTACCAAATTATTTTCTAAAAACAAGGTACATACGCTGTTAAACCTCGCCTCATTTTGTACGGTTTCTTCCACCAGCAATCTTCTAGCTAATGAATCGGGAATTCAGTAGTAGTATAGTTTTACTGAAGTCGATCTACTAAGTTGCACCGGAAGTTATTGNACATTATGTCATGTACCTCCACACTGTCTTTTATACGTAGTCCGTGCTGACTGCTTAAAAAGTGAACCAGTTGTTCGCATGAGCCCAAAACCTTTTATAAAAGTAATTGAGAGAAATTTATCATATATATTTGAGAATTGAATCTGTAGTGGTTGTCAAGTGAATAAGGCAAACCAATAATATTCATGAATAAAACAAATTTTCAGTCATATATTTGCTACCACTTTCTTATTTTAACTAAATTTTGTATTAAATGACTCCAGAGATGCCAACTTGCTCCGGACAGCAAATAAATATTTTAAAGTGGTAGTTTAGCAATTGTGATTCTTGGTTTAATAAATTCAAATTAGTAGATTTTTATCCGCCACTATTTCTAAATGATTCACCATTTTATAGTAATGTTATGCCATGCCTTTTAAAAAGCAAGCAAAAATAGTCAAATATTTGCAAAATTTAGTTTGCATTTATTTACCGTTTTTTAATTACTTTGGCGTGTCCGCAGCAGTTGGCATCTCTGTGACTCGTTCGGAAAGTGGATATCCTTTACAGTGGTCTGGTCGGACTACCTATAAAAAATCGTGTGGAGGCTTTCAGTTAAAGGAGGCTATGGCTGAAAGCCCTTTTATAGCAAGACGGAAAAGATGAAAAACTGGTACGAAATACGTTTTATTATAGCATTTTTTTTTCGAGAAAAATAAAATATCTGTAACTATACAGATATTTTCAAGATATTTACAGATATTTTATTTTTCGAGAAAAATAAAATATCTGTAACTATCAAGATTTCCTTAAGATTTTAACATATATATAAATCTGCTTCTTTCATACCTGCCAACTTTTACGCATTTGGCGTAAAATTTATTTTCATATTTAAAGTGGTAGTAAATATATGATATTTTTTCTTTTTTAAATTTATATTTTAAATGATTTTAATCACCACTATTATTAAAAAAATTAAGCATATACTTTAATATGTGTTACTATCACGGTTGTCAGCTAAAGCCTTTTAAAATACAACAAATTTTTTTGCTTACAATTGAAATTTTAATTCTATTTTACTACCACTGGGAAAAAACATAATGGAACGGATTAAAAGTTGGCAGGTATGTTCTTTTCCAAGATAAAATAGATATTGTAGAATAGTTTAAAAAAAGAATAAGTAAACTCCTCCCGAAAACTAACTATAACTGAAATGGTTTTACTACCAGTCTTTTCTCTTTTCCGTCTCGCTTTCACCCCTGTAGGAGACGTTGGTAAAAACCCTATAAATCGAATTTTCTAAACCAAGAATCAGACATATAAAGACTACCACTCGAAAATATTAGAAGCTGTCTGGAGCAACTTAGCATCTCTGCTATTAACGTAAACTTATTACAACTATTGTAAATTGTAATACATTTGAGTACGCTGATATTTAATGGTAAAACTTTAGCAATCTATAGCGAGAAGTACTATTTTTATCAGTCTCAATATTATAAACGCGTCAAAAATTCGTTAAAATTAGTTTCTAGCCTACATAAATACCATTGTTTACCAATATTTGATCATCGGTAAAATTCGAAGCTAGCTCTAAACAACAATTTGAAAATGGTTTTAAATCAGATTGAAAATAAAAGAAGAAGAAAATAAGTTTCAGAACCAAATCAGTTTGGGAAAAGAGCTTCGATCTTATGGGTTTGTAAAGAAAAAAAATGAATAAACAAAAACAAAATAATAAACAAAATGAAGAAATTCTTTCGAAAAGAAAAAAGAAAAAACCCACCCGTCGCAATCGATATCTCATTTGTAAACTAATTTCGCCGAGCCGATGAAATCATTTTATTTCTCGCAATAAGCCGCGCAGAACATTGATCAAAACTGAAAGAAGAAATGAAATGAATGAAAAATTTAAAAGAAAAAAATTGAGAAACTAAAGAAAAAAAAGAGGAAAAAAAAAACTGTAATCGATTTTCCTTAAAAGCGCCCTTACGTGTTTCAAGTTTTCTCTTTCACAATTTAAACCTTTTTCTATGTCGCTTTTTCGTCCGCTGAATCATCTTTGAAGTGTTTTATCTCGTGTTAATTATTTACTAAAACGAAAAAGAAGCGAAAAACTAAGTGATTTTTTTATGTTTTTATCTTTTATTTTTTATTCGTTTTCTTAATTTTTTTTTTCTTTCCTAGGCAGTCTTTTGTCGCGTCTTTTAAATGTAAAAGATCTCTGAAAAGTGTCGAATTTATTTCTACAGTTTACTTCTCTTTTTAAAAGGAATAATAAAACAATATAACATGAATCATGCTTCAAAATGCATTTTTTAACTCTCAATTTTTCTATTTTTTATTTTGTATAGATGGGAAATCTCAGCAATATTTAGAGTAATAACTAAATAATAATTTAGGTAAATTTAATTTGTGTAATTTAAAAACACACGAAAACAGTTAAATTAATCATTCCAAGAAACTGAAATGCTGTAAGATATTACTTGATAAAAAGTTTTATTCGCTTCAAAAATATATAAATAGGAAATAACAGTCGACATGTTTCAAGCCCCTAAAAACAGACGCCCATTTTCAAGCAGTGATGCCCATTTTCTTTCATTTATTTCCCTTTTTCCATATGTGAAAATGGGTGAACGTGAGAATGTTCATCATTATAAATAAAATGAATTAAACATAATATAAAATGGTAAAATTTACTGCCTTTTTAAATATTCAAGATGATATAATTAATTCATTCAAAACAATTCATGTAGTCATTGGAGAATTTTTCATTAATATTTTTTCTGTTCATAACGATAATGCATAAAACTTGCCACTTATTCAAGAAAAACCTACTGTTAAAACACTGGAATTGACTGTGAAAACTTTCTCTAATTTGTGCTCTCTGTTCTTCAACTTAATAAGAGCAAAGGTTTATAAGGTGTCCTTGTATTGGACTTTTAAAAATTTTGTTTTCATTCATTAAGATAGATAGATTCAACGCATGGATGGTGGAAGTTTCAATCCTGAATACTTTTAATCAAAAGGTGAGTTGCACCCTCTAAAAGAAGCAATATTCCTTTTAGAGGGTGCAGTTTATCTGTTTTGACCCAATAATGCCCCGCTTAGAGCAAAAGATTATGTAAAGTGGGAAAGAATTGGACATGAAATTTTGCAAAATGTATTTAAATCTAAAAGTAATAAAAAGCCTCTCCTCAAGCTAAATGACATTTTAAGTAAATGTGTCTCTGAATAAAGCAAAATAACGCTAGGTAGAAATCGGTTAAATAGATACATGTTAAACAGCTCAAAATAAGGTAAAAACTATTCCCCGGTTGAAGACCTTAGGATGAAAAGTCTAATATGAATGCCGATTTCTGAACAAACGTTTTAGACAGAGTGGTTGATTGAATAATATTTATTATCTTCATTGTTATTTTGTACTAATTTTCCTGAATAAGTTTGAACATCCATTGAAGGATGCTTTTCTTAATTTTTATGGATGAGGTGGTGGTAAATTTGACTATTGTGTTTATAGACAGGCATGAAAGATTTTGAAGTTACACCTCCAAAACAATTTTCACTGTTGCCAAAATGACATAATTATATACATTATGTCATGTATGCTTGAACGAATTGTCAAAAGCTCTTAAAAATGACATCAGAAAAGTACACTACAAAAAACATTCCGTAGTTTCAATTAAAGGAAATGTGAAAGCTTAAAGAAGTACACATCTTAAAGAAACATGTGTCATTTTGTTACGGAAACTTAAATTTCACGCTAGCAATTGGTGCTTGGTCATGATTGAGTTGTGAGGAGCATTTTTATCAATTAAAAAAAAAATTTCCTCTTCCAATTTGGGTCAATTATGATAATTTATAGTGCCTGCTTACCCTATTAATTTTTATATTCCGCATCTTTTATTTTATATTGTTTTATAACCGGTATTGAACAGTCGACCCAATTAAGTTTGCGAATAATTATCAACTCCGTAGCTTTGTACTTTTAAACCCAATCAAGAAGACAAGGGAACTCCTGGATAAAGAATTGGGATAGAATAGCCTTCGTGGAGGACTTCTTGATGCAACCCGTATTTGCTATACAGGAAGAGGAGAAGAAAACCATGAAAACTTCCCACGCTTAGCTCGATGGCAAGGAAATTCTAATCCATAATCCATCTTCTGATGAGAATATCATACGTCAACACTATGATTAGTGTAAACCAGGAGCAGAATTCATATCAATCTGGGATTCGAATCTGAATCTGAGTCACTTTAATGGGAGGCGAAAGCTATATCTCCTGAACCAACATCTTTTACTGATAAGAAGTTCCTCATTGACTAAAACTGGGAAATATCCTCCATAAAAACCTTTAATTTAGAGGTTATGGCATTAAACGCGTAAGCATCACTTTAGAATTATACGGTTGTCGAGGAAAGTATTCTTTGGGGTATCAACAATAATGTATAAATTTCAGTTTTTAAAATTTCAAATAAAATTATTTTACCCATTATTAAAAGCAAGTAATTCAAACATATATGCATAAAATCTATGCTTTTAAGTCTTAGTAAAGTTGCTAAATCTATAGAAAATTCAACCTAATCATAATCTACTTAAATTATAATTTTGTTCCCACTTCGTGAAGACTTACCCAACAATCATACTAGTTAGCAACTATGCCAGGGTTGAACTCGACATTTCGTCCTTTCATTCCAACATGCTCATAAACCTTTAAAAAAAAGTTCCAAAAGCTATTTTGTCCTACTTTTTATTTTAAGTAGTAGTAGTTGATGATTTTTAATGGTAAATTTTTTTATTTATTTTTTCGGTGCAGGAATGTGTATGGTGTAATGGTTTTAAAAGACCACAGGGGTAAAATTGCCACGGAGGTACGTTCTATCAAACCAAGCAGATACTAAAATGAAGATAAGATAATATCAACACCAACGAAAAATTCTTCTTAAATTATAATATCGTGAAATGTTCACTCTTCAAGACTAATTCATTTAACTTTATATCTTTCAAAAAACAGAGTAAAAACCATGCAATTAATTTAACCCTTTATTTAATTATTTTTCCTTTATTTAATTATTTTTCAGGAAATGTTAGCACGAGATTTTATTAAAACGCAAAATCGTGAGTCATATATATCTTTTGTTCATTTTAAATATTTCAAAATAAATCAAAAAACTACGTCTCACTTTCAAAAATGAATTGCTTTTCCCATTTAAAAAATAAAACAGATACATAAAATAGATATAACAAATCCTATTACATATTTTCTCTTTTACTAAATTCCTAGAACTTCGTTCGATCAATATAAATTTTTTAAACATTTCAAAATTGCGTTCTGGACAAAAAAGAAATAAAAGTTTAAACTTCAATGAATAAATACAGATATCTAACCTACATTTTTTCCCTTCATTTGAATTGGTTGTATTCGATGGAAGAAATTGTTGACACAAAATGAAATAGTCGCAGAGGTATAAATCAAATACTTTTTTCGGTTAAACTGACAGTCGGTGAAAGCAGATACGAAAATAAAGCAAAGACAACATGAACGCCGACTGAAAAATACTTCTTGGAATATTTTATTTCATTTCTATAGTTTTCAACTCTTCGAAACTGTTTGACTGTTTATAAATCATTTTTGCCGTTTCGCTGGCAATGGGCTAGTCACAATTTTTTTTTCTCCTCATATTTGCGGCAGTCTTGGAAATTTTGCGCGCATCCCTTCCCCGAATATAAAATTTCCTGTTTGCTTTTTTATTACTTTGAGAAACGCATTTGCGATTTTTGAAAAAGCCAACGTTAGATTCTTTAATATTCATCATGAAAGAGGTGTGTGAAATAAGAAAATGATGTATTGATATTTCATCCACTTTTGTTATCTTCATCTTCATTTGTTCGTTTTTTGTTTTGTTTCGTTTTTCAAGTTTTTATTCTTTGCTTGCTTATTATTGATATAGATATATTGTTCTTGGAAGTAAGAAGTGTTTTTAATCGATCCTCCGCTATTTCGAACGTTCGAAAAGTTGAAGAAAATCGCCTACGCTATAATTCCCTTCGTTTTCAATACTTTAACGACATCAAAGCTTTTCTGTATTGATTACTTTAGACTTCTTGTTTGCGTGTTTTTGGCAGGCTGAGGAACTGCGGGAGGGAAGGAAGAATTTGGGTGGGATAGGGGTGTAGCAAAGATGAGATTAGAAGAAAAAGTAAGAAAAGTACGGGAAAATAAATAAGAAAAAGGGACGGAAGGACGTAGAAGATGCGAGTGAAAATCGATGTCTTTTGTTCTAATTTTTCCTTTTCAGACATTTTAGTTTCTAAGGACCCCTGACTACTCAGTTAACAGCTAAATATTAACTTAAAATTCAATTGAAAGAAAATATATTTTTTTCGAAAAAAAAATATTTTTCTAATTTTTTTAATTTTTCAACTTGCATATAGTAGTTTATTAAGCATAACTTTAACTAACATTTATGTATTTATGTATATTAAAAGTCAATGACTCCATCTTTTCAGCAAAAAAAAAAAATTACTGCAAAAATTTAAATCTTAACCACAAGTTAAAATAATTTTTAAAAAAATACATAAAATTTAAAACATTTAGTTCCAAACAAAATATTTCTTATCAAATACCTAAAGGAATTACTAACATTTTCTCTTATTTTTTACATGGTACCATTCTCTCCCTTCAATTACCACGAAATTTCCATATTAGTTGCAGATATTTTTTTCCAGTCGTTACAAAAGTAATGTATTAATATTAACATAAATAAGCTGAAGCGAACAGTTTTAATTTAAACAGATGTGTAAAAGGAACCATTGGTTATATTCTTAAATTCTAATAAAAGTTTCATTAAAAATTTATTTGTAAAAAAATTCTGCTTTAATTCACTACCACTGGAAAAATTATTTCACAAAAACCTAAATCGCAGGGTGAAATCCTTTTTTTCAACCTTTATCCGTACACAGTTGCTATTAAATGTTTACCAAATATTACAAAAGCTGACATTGATTCCCAATTGGGACAGCTGTTTTTCTTTTCTATGGACTACTTTGAATGCGGTCACTTTCTTAGTTGTTTCATTTCTTAAATATAACTGTCGAACATGCCCTCTATTTTGTGTGGTCCTCTGAATGGCATCAGAAACTCTTGTTTACTTTTTTATTCCCAATAACAGAGGGCTGAAAGTGTAACAATCACACAAAGGATAAAAATTGAAACAGAAAAAGTCATTTCCTCATTAGGCGTCTTCTTGCCTCCCAATATCTCTCGATAATCGAAGTTCCATGAAGAGCTCAACTACGGAGAATGTGGTGGCTATCCATAGGAAAAAGGTCACAACAGAAGGAACAGCGTGGTTCAGACGCCTGGCCAATGAGCTGTAGATGGGTGCCCAAGCAGCCATGTTCTGTTAAAAGTCGAAACTGTGCCTTACGGCTTGGCCAGTCTGGAGTAGTGTTTAGATTTTTTCACTTTTTTTCAGAAGTTCTTTCCATTAACTCTATGGAATTCAGTGAAGACTTTTCTTCTTATAATTAGTTTTAATGTTGAAAAGAAATTGGGTTATTGTTGTATGGCTGTTCTCTTTTTGGCGTCACCTCTGCAATGTGAAATGTTTCTGATAATTACACAGTATTTGTGAATGGCGATATTTTTGCCCAAATGGTACAATTTTAGGATAGAGTCTTGACATTTTAAAATATTACAGCAGGATAGGCTATCTATTGAACAGCTCTTTAGTCAGAAAGGATAACGTTAATGTGTCAAGAAACAAATTTCTTCTCTCGCCATCAAAGGTATAATCTTAACCACATAACTCGTTCTTTATCATACAGAGTAAACTTTATGTAGCTGTCATTCTTTGTATGGATCAGTTAAAAAGAGTTGCATATATCGATTGAAAACTTTCCTTTTCGGAGATATTATTTCATGTTCTTATCCATTGTTATTTTTTGTGTTAAATTTGCACTTCTCGAAATTTTACAACTTTAATTTGGGTTCCCTTTTTTTTTCTTTCTTGAGCAAGCATGAGACAAGGATTTCGTCGTCTTGAAGACTATAATAGGTCAGACTTAAATACATATTTTGTCTACGCTGGTAATTCTTTTTTAGTTCGTCAGAGGCGTCCAAAATAACAAAAGTTTCATCGAAAAAGCCAAGATAACTAAATTATTCTCCATTTATCTTAATCCCTTTTTTACTCCAATTTATCGTCTTGGATACTTCTTTTATCACAAAAGTCAACAATTTGGGTGATATTATATCTCTTTAGAGGGACTCTATTTTCCACCTTGGTCTTAGCTTTCTTCTTACCTATTCTGATTGTTACCATTATGTTGTTGTGTTCCGAATGATATTAAATCAGTGCAAACATTTTCAATTTTATTTTTCTGTACGGCATTCAGCTCAGCAGATGGGTTAAGAGAACAAAATGTCATTTTTGCATATAATAATGTTTTACATATAATAATATAATAATTTCGAATAATGTCAGTTCAATGTAAAAAATTTCTATTATACTTTTCTTAAATGCTTTCACCACAATAAATGACGATGCATTTACCTTGACCAAGCACCACAAAAGACATCAGAAGTTGACTCGGGTGGTTCATTGCCACAACTCCCTCTCTATGGCACTCAACTAACTCCGAGGATAAGGGGACACGACTATGTTCAAAGAAGCTCATAGCCAGGGGGAGTTCGCGGGGTATATTCTAAATGGTTGTCCAATGGAGTTTCCGGGGGTTCGCTAGCAATTCTTTGGATTACCAGGGTAAACGGTGTATTATCCTCCTTTTCACCCGAGAGTATTATCCTCCTTTTCACAAGTTAGTACAGTTAGAATGGAGTCGTTAGTGTGACCCAAGTGTCGGGCCCATTACTTAGTTGGAGTTTCTTCCCCTTCATTGCAGTGGCAGCAGGGCCAGCGGGACTATACGCCCCCTGAGTCTGTTCACACTGTGCACTTGTTGCTCTGTTAGGTGCAACGAGAGCATCCAGGCGGGGCTTCAGCTGTCCCAGTAGGATTACTCAGATAGATATCAGTCGGCAGAGAATTCCATGTCCCTCCACATTCTAGTATTGCACCAGACAGCAATCGTGGTGTCCATCCTGCAAAGAAACAAAAAACGAAGAGAGATTGGTGTGCAGTCGTAGGGTTGGTCTGGATTCAACCGAAATCAGCTCAGGCACCCCACATCAGGGACAAACCCATGCTAGGAGAACTAGTGACACTGAGAGAACCCGTTTCCATTCGGGCCTAGAGTGACGAGAAAAGTGCAGAAAAAAACCCTCACCTACGGGTGCCAACTACAGTGAACTTCGACTTAGACCAAGCAATCTTTTCCAAAGACAACTCCCGTCTACAGTCAACCCTCGTACCTACCCTGTAGGTACCGAAACATCTAAAGGAAAACCCACTTCGGTCTTGCCGCCCATCATTACACATCTCTCGTTTTTTCCGAGCCCTGACATTTGCTGTAAACTTCACCGGCCTACGATCTGACGCAACACCTACCCCATAGGTTCCTATTAAACTTGCCGTAGAACACCTCGGTTCCGTAGACAACACAAACCCCAGATTACTGTCGTATACAAGCAAAACTAACAGCATGACCAAGTCGGTTCGACGCCAGGACTGATTCTGTTCTTCGTGAGGCGAGAATTTCCGCCCGATCCGATTGAAAACGTAATACCACGAAACTTCACTTGAACTACCGCCGCAATATCAGAGACGTTGGTTAGAACCCGTACTATTCGTTGGTGTTCACTCAAGAATGCTTTCGATCTCTTAGAAATCGGAGCGTGTCGAGGAACGACACTGGGGTCAGCCTTGCAAGCAAGGACTGAGTCGCAGCTCTGCAGATTCCGAAGTCCTCAAGTACCTGATCGTTGATCGGGGGTAAGAGTTTCGCAATCGAAGACTTGACCGTAGAAGAATACGTCTTCAGTCAGATTTTCCATTAGTATAAGAGCATCGGCTGCAGGCTGATAATTTCGTACATTCTCCTCGCACGCGCTCAAAAGCACATCTGGATCGTCTGTCTCGTAACGGATCGTCACAACTATAACTATTGCTTTTCCACCTCCAAGCTGAATTAAACTCAGCCAAACATAACACCCGCCTGGAGTCAAAACAGAGTATTCCTATCCGGACGCGCCAGCCGTTTGCTACACAGAGACGGGAGAATGTATTCATGACACTATTATGTCTTCAAATGCGACACGATGGAGTTCGTTGGTGGTGCGTGAAGATCTCGTGAGGAATTCAGCATAGTCGGCACGATTCGGACTAGTTTGCATCAGCCCTTCCTCAGGGTGACACCCGTTGGATATACGTGCACTGGCAACATCATTGCTCCCATTCACATGCTATCCTTTCAGTCCTAATGTCGCTTAAGTCAGCTAATGCACACTCTCGACTTCCTGAAATACATACCCTCACCCTGGATGGGGAGCTGAACCCAATGGTCTCATGCCGTCTCTATTGAAGCCGGCACCAATATCCGTAACAAGGCCCTAAAGGGTTGCACCAGCGACTCCCATCACAGCAAGGTTGTAGGATTGCGGGGGTTTTGATTGGGTTTAAAACAGTAGTGCGAGTTGCCAATGCAACTTCCATGATCCCGACTCGGTTGCGCGAAGTGAACGTCAATCTGAAATACTTAAAAGAACCCTCCATTCCGATGTACAGGATCTCTCTTAAGAACATTTTTAAGGACACCACCATCATGTGATTTTTTCTACGAAGCACTCTTGAGTTTCATCCAGAATTCCTCGCAGAAGTCATTTACGATGGCTAGAAGAGAATTGAGTCCAACTCTCCTGAACAGATGAAAGAGATCGTCCGCGTGGGCGAAAACATGAATCCGGTTAATAGGGAATCCCCGCAGTAATACTCTGTGGCAACTATTGCAGAGTTTTCAGATCAGGACGTCTATGACACAGTTGAACAACAAATGAAAATTTTTATTTCACCCCGCACCTGAATCCTATACTTTGGGAGAATTCTCCCCCAATGGATAGCTGTGTCGAGATGTTCGATTAAAGATCCGCAAGAACAACACCATACACACTGCAGAAGTTTAGAAGTCCGAGAGCGGTGAAGATGTGGGGGTGACTCACTGTATCAAAGGCCTTGGCAAAATGAATCACTACACCAGTCTTGGTGTTTTCCACCTGTGTGATAATTCTGTTACGGTAGTATCTTTACACTCCGCGTGGTATTTTTATATTTTTGTAGAGTTCCTCAGGGGAGCTTTACACCCTTTAACTCCATCCATTCATCTCCTCCATCCATCTTCCTTCAGCCACAAGATGATCCTCCTTAATCACTTTTGGATGCCGGATTCTCAGAAGCTTCAACCCTCTCTAACTGTCTAAAGATAGATCCCGGCACTCCTTGCAATTGTGGTGTGTGTTGCGTAGCATTACAGGTGGTCAGGTAAGGCCTTCTTGCCTTAACATTTGCTCACCTGAATTGAGCCGGTGATATAATTGTAGAATCTTCTCTCGTACTTGATGCAAGCTACCAAATCCTGGCTGAACCCAGGGACGGCGGAAGGAAATTGAAGAGAGTAGCTTTGGTCGGCCTATCGTTATTTCTCCACCCTCCCTGCCGGCCGACCTACCCTAGTCATGTCAGATTGAGCACATGTCCAGAGGGCAATTACAAGCGTGACCAAGAAGTCCAATGGCAATTCCGGGGGGTTGTGAGGCATGCTTCGGGCTACGCTGATGAGTAATTACGTCAATGCCTTTCAATTTACTTCACCCTGGCTTTCAGATAGGCACCCTGCGGGCCCTTCACAAATCATTCATCTAAAGTCTCGACTGGGACCAATGACCGCATGATAGCGACGGTTTGTATAGTTAGAAAAGGAACATACTAGTGGTAACCCAAGAGTAAGGTCTACCACCGAGGTAGCGTTTCGTGCCCAAGTCACCGGGCTAAAGCCTCTTCTGGTTTGCCGGAAGCTAGTCTCTTTGGTCGGTACCCGATCCGCAAGACGTATCGGCAAGAAACATTGGTTTTAACCGGAAGTTCCCAGAGTGCAAATAATTGCGCGAAAGATGGAGGGGAACGGGGGGTGTGGAGACGAGTGTCTGCGTACAGAGAACACAAGAAGATAGCCAGAGTTCGGTCCCTACAATAGGACAACCTGAGAGCAGAAGAAATAGACTACAATGTCAGATGGTCTTACCACAAACCCTCTTCGTCTGTCTACGACCAGTTCTGGTTATTCAGTCTGGCGTGATAGGAGTGTCCATGCTAGGCATTAAATGTCCCAGTAATCCATTCAAAAAGGCATAAAAGGTCAGGCAGCGTCGATCATCCCTCCTACTACTATCTAGCACAATGTCGATCGTCTCAGAGGATTGAACCTGCAACGAAATGAGATTAAGTTAAGACTAAGGGTGGTGCATAGGGCACCTACAGTAGGGCCTCAGTGCTGCAGAATCCCGTTCCCATTCGGGCCTGGTGTGGCAGGAAAAGAATGGGAGAAAAACTGTTCCCAACAGAGATCCGATTAATCTACTCCTACTATCTCTAACCAGTCAGAAACCGCGATGGGGGACGCTAACGTAGTCACAGTTAACTAGATGTAACGTGGTATGCCCCGCAATAAGCTGGGTGGACTAGCTCCTATGAACAAGGCTTTGAGTGCCTATGTCAAGACACTCTACCGACGTCTCATTCCCATTCGGGTAACTTCGGACCCAAAGCCCATTGAGCTGAGTGAACGGCCAGACAAATCATCCGATACGACCTCTATGACCACTACACCGACACATTCACGGGGGACCCACTTGGTCCCACAGTTCATGAACCTCGGCCTAAGCTGATTTTGTCGAAGTCAGATTTACCCACGGTCAATACAACGCTGCTCCTCAAGGCTTCAGTTCGTTGACTTCAGGCGGCGGAGTTCCACTAGGACTTTCAACCCAGTCGGATTGAGTATGCTAACCCCCTGACATTTAACACCAGGTAGAACCAGAGGTCCTTGAATATGGTGGCAGGGACAACTAGGACGGGAAAGGATAATAAATCCCATTGACCCTATTGAACCGGAGAAATCATTTGACATTGTCGGGAGGTGTCTACACTCAAACCACGTGGCACTGGTTTACTGGTTGGGGGCCGTAATTAGTCGTTGAGAGGCTCCGCATCAGCCGATCGCATCAACCCAGGTGTTGTATTGGTCTTAATCTGTTACCAGATATATATCGGAGCTTGTGGAGGGACCCAAGTAGGGCCCACCTTGTGAGCAAAGACTTAGTCGCGGCTTGACAGATACCACTGTCCTCAATCGCTCGATAGTTGATCGGAGGGTAGGCGTCACGACATCCGAGGACGAAACAATAAAAGGTTACGTCTACGGACAGGTCTTCCGAAAGTGCCAGGGCTTTAGGGATTTACTGTACTTTTGCACTTTCTCAACGTACGCTTCCACGAGCACATCTGGGTCTTCTGTCTCGTATCGGATAGTCTCATCATCTTCAGCTTCCAAATAAAATTAGATCAGGTTGGACCAAACATCCGTTCGGTAGCCAGATTGGGAACTCATTATTGACCTTCCAGGCGTATTCAGCCCAGATACAGGAGAATGTGTTCATAACTCTATGATGCTTACGCGCTCGTTGGAGAGCGAGACTGGCCGCAGTAAGGTGATGCAAGGTCTCGTGAGGGAATCAGCATGGTCGGCAAGACTTAGACCCGCCTTTCGCAGGGCGGCACCCATTTGATGTACGTCAGTTCGCAACATCATTGCTAAAGCTACGTTCTGGCTTCGAAACCAGTACGTGCCAGTTCGGGTCGTCTTAGCCAGCAGTTGCTTACCTTCGACATTGGAAAATTGATATCTTTCACTGAACGGAGAGCTGTACCCAGCCGTCAAATTACTGCTGTCTCCAGTTGCCACCGACAGCAACTCCCGGGACAAGGTCCCGGAAGGTGACACCGATGAATCCTAGTACCGACTTTAGGAACTTCGCTTAAGTGCGGGAGGACAAATCATCCTTAAAAAAGGGATAGCCGTAGTCTCTGGATTAATATGTCGATCTCACAGTTGAATAGCAAAGGAGAGATTGGATCACCTTGTTTCACCCAGCATCTGAACCTAATCAAATCAGAGAGAGTTCCTCTAATTCTAATGGACTGCTTTGCCGTCCTTTTTGACTGGAGGACAGCCAGAACAACGCCATACTCACTGCAGTCGTTCAGACGTTATAGATTTTCAAACGTGCGGCAAGATTTGTGCGTGGCTAACAGTTTCGAAGGCTTTAGCGAAATCGAACAGCACCACGCCGGTTTCGGCATTGCTCTCTCGCATAGCTGTCATCAGCAAGATTAAATTCTCGGATATGCCTGGTCATTTCCCGGACCCTCACTTCCTAGTATTGAGGAGTACTTTTTTGGTGATTCGTAGGCCTAAGACATTGGTAAATATTCGGCCAAGAATATTTCCGATCGAGATCGGACGCCATTTTCCCATATCTGACGAAGTAGCTCCCGACTTAGGAATCAGTACTGTCCCTGCTTTTGTCATTGGTTTTGCTTCAGTCATTGGTTGAACAATACTGCAACCTCGTCTTCGATACCCTTTTTAAGAGCCCGCTTGAGGTTCGAGGGGCGAAGGCCGTCCGGGCCGTCGGCACTGTTAGCGTTGCAGCGTTGGATGATCGTTGCAACCTGCTCTGACTCAATGCTTTCAGGTAGACTGCAGTTGGGGTTTGGTCGAGCGGTGAATGTTGCTACGAGGTTTTTTGGGGTCTTGAGCACTCCTTTGAAGTAATCAAAGGCAACATGCTTGTCTGGAAGCACGTCGATATTCTTGACACCATCGAGCACTACCTCTGCAACTCTGTCCTAGGCTAAGGCCCATAGCTGCTGATACGTGCGGAACCATTTCGCCTGATAGGTGCTCTTTGGCCTTCCTTTTTACCTTTCTTCCGACAGGCTGAAATGTGGGTTAGGAAAATATTGCTGTGTCTTAAGAGAATCATAGTTATTCTCGCTGTTTGCCCGAACTTGGATGAATTTCTTGTTAGCACTGGATGTGTTGCGTCAAAATCATCTCAAAATCAGTTGAAACTAGGCAAAGAAATTTTGTATTCGTTATACCATTCTATTCATTTTCTATCTCTTTGAATGCTGAAGTGTTCTTTCAAAACTTGCTTGGTCCCTCAGCCACACGTCGATAGGTAACTGCAAAACATTATTCTCAAAAATTAGCAATTTTAGCAAATTTTTAAAAGAAAATAAAAATTACGAAACCGAATTAATAAAAAAAATATATATATTAAAGTGTCACTATAAGTAGCGCTTACTATCAATTACTACAAAATAATGAAGATGGCCTTATTATAATTTCTTATATAAAGTTTTTACTAGGCCTTATATAAACTTCATCAGTTTCAATCATCTATATATTTTGATATCGAATAAACGAAGTACTTGATTTATACTTTAGGATTCTAACTCTAACTTATTAGATAGTTTTGTGTCTCAGGAATATCAACTTTCGAAAATATCGAAAAAATGAGCAATCTGTTAATAAAATGTCAAAAAAAAACTGTTTAAATTAAATTACCAATAAAAAAAAAATAATTCTACGCATGAAGCTCGAGTAAAATGCTTTAAGCCCCGAATTCCGTACAATTTTAAACATGTAACTTTGTAACTACTTCCACTGAATGTCAAATAATTAACTCCATTTTCTGGTTTTTTTTTTGGTTTTTTTTAAATTTTTAAAACAGATGGTTGAATCATAACTGTATGATTTAAGTAAATTCTGCTTCTAATAAGTATCAACTCTCTTAAATAACAAGTAATAGCTATTAAATAATAAATAATTTATTTTAGAAGTGTTTATTTATTTATTCTGATTGCTCCTTATATTTTCTTCATGGAGTTCATAGATTTGTTAAGTGATGTATTCAAGTGAAACAGTAATAAGCTGGAAAAATATGATAGTAGGTGTTCAATTAAGTAGCAAGACTAAGTTATACTGTAACCTACAACTTTCATCAGCATCATTGGCACAACAGCCCGAGTTGGGTATTGGTTCTTAATGCAGTTTTTTTGTTAGCCAGATGTTGCCAATTCAATGTTCTCATGGTTTAGAAATCTGCATAAGGGGAATCCAAGCATCGAAAGTTTGGATGACCTCTAGCCTTACATGGGGAAGAAGTCTAGTTTCCGTAGAAATAATGTAAACCAGTCCCCCAAGATTAGGTGAGGTGTGTAAAAGAGAAAACAACATTTAGGGGAACAACAGCAGAGGTTCTTGAAACGAGTTTGCACCCCTCCCAACCATTACTGGGGTTAAGGTGAACAGGTTTCTATTCATGGTTGGTTTGACCTGCATTTTCACTCTACTAAGATATTTCTTTGAGAATACATTTATATTATCCATGTTGATTAAATCTGCTAACACATTTCGACATAGAAAAAATGAAATGACTTTTGGCGAGGGAGAGCGTACGCAACCATACATGTAAAATTGCGCAACGAGACGTACCTCCTGACTGACAATTTACTTTTTGTGCTCATCAGTTGGATATTAATACATATGATGCTCTGCTAAATCTGAGTCTGTTGCGTACCCTGTAAGTCATTTTTCTGGAATAGCGTGCAGCACCGAACAATTCCCCGCGTTAGTTACGTATTCGAAGAGCTTTTCCTTTTTACGTTCTTTGTTGAAGCTCTTCTGCAAATTGGTTTCAATTTGAAAGTTTCATGTATTTTGTTAGTTAAACTACGGTTGAACTAAACAGCAAACATGCCCATGAAATCTCATTTTGCTTTACTTTAAATTAATAACGCTTTTACTTTAGAACTAAGAATTAATATTTATGTAATTAATATATTAGGGTAGAAATAACTATAATTTTTCTGCAATAAAGAAAACCACTTTTTTTACTTTTTTGAAAAGGGCGTCAATTTTCAGATTTGTTAATCAGTTTTTCTGTAAGAAATAAAATTACGTTACTTACTTATGCATGCAACAATGTGTTAGTAACGAAGAAAAAATAGATTAGATTTGAACAAGACAGATAAAAAAATAAAATTGTAGTATATACTACGAAAAAATGTAATTATAATAAATAAAATAATAATATATAAACTGATAATAAATAAAATGATAATAATAATAATAAAAACTAAATCAAGAGATCATTATATTATATTTAAAAAAATTTTAAAAAAGTTTTTTAATGACTCTTTTCCCCCTACAATGAAAGTTCTATGTTTATTTCATGAAACCTTAACACCATCCTAAAGTCTGTTTTAACATTATTTCTACTTTTTGTCATTTTTTAGAGGAAAGCAGAGTTTTTTCTTTCATTGAAAGCACTGAGTTAAAAACAGAACGTTTTGGGGGAAGTATTTTTCCTCTTTTGCTAAATCTAAAAGACAGAAAATTCCAGTAACAGTCCCTGTGGACCTAACGCACAGCTACTTTATTTTCTTCTTCAATGCCTTGAATTTTTTACAACAATTTCCTCCATTCTCTTCTGGTCCCACTAGATCTCTTTCTCATCTAGTCTTTTTTCTGAAGTATCAGAGTTACAAGTTTATCTCCTTTTCGAGTTTTTTGAAAGTACTTTTAAACAATAATTTAACTAAAACTTATTTTATTTCTCACTATTCATTTATATTTGTAGCGATTAATATATATTAAAAACTAATCACGTTATTTGAAAACTTGTTATGTATTTATTTTAAATAAGTAAAAAGTAATCATCAAAATGTTCAATCAATTTATATATATATATATATCCACAATTCGATTCCTCATCCGGCATGAAAGCTTCGCGAGTCAGAATATTTTTTGGGATTGGTTCAGGTTCTGACGTGTTTTCAGAAGATTTGAGCAAAATATACATGTTTGGAAGACTGTGGAATCGTATTAATTCACAAACCCTCCACTCATAANACGCCTAAAACAGGATTCGAAATTCGGCAATTCCCAGATACCCAACTTTTTCTCACACGCAATATTTACCTTTTCAAGCCATTAGACAAAAATAGAAAGTATACACGAATGTGGTGATCCACCTGTTGACTGTCAGTAAGTTCGGGAACTCATCGATCACAATTTGGCGAGAGAAAAAAATGGAGGTAGTTCGTAATCCCGCCAAAAACGCAATAAATTAAGTAACAAAACTGTCAGTTAAGTCCTGAGAATCAACAGGTTTTCCTACCTTGGGCAATGTGTTGATGTCTTTAATTTCTGCGTTCGTCCATTATTACGGATTTAATATTACAACGAAATTACCCTATTCTTAATAACATCCTAAAGCGGGTATTAGAAAGCCAAGTGATTAAAGCGTACAACTTTCGTAGAATGAGGCATGAGTTGAATTGAATAGAGAATGTTTCGTAGAATCTGTTTTCGGAGAAATAATTTTGTCAGTTAGCTTGTTTATGCTACTGTTGTTAGCTGTTTTTATTTTTTGTTTTTTTCCCCCCTCTGTTTTTCTTACTTTGAATTTTGCTAAGTCCGAGCGAGAAAAAGACCATAGCTGATTATCACATTTGAAGAATTTACAACTGTCTATTCGCATTGTCTATAGGTCCTCTTAGAGAAAGATGCCAAAGTATTGTTGAAATAATATAGCTGTTTTGGAATAATTTAATCTTACAAAGAATGTAAGTGAATAACCTGCTTCTAAAAAATGCTAATGAAACACAATCTCCCAAATAATGCAGTGAGGAGATATCTACTAAAAGTTAAAAAATGCAATCTATCAAAAATCGGAAAGGCAATAAGGTGGTATCTATTAAAATATAGAAAAAATAAAAATTCTTTCTAAATATTTGTTTATTTTTTCAAAATATTCCTCTATTTTTTTTTAAGGATGCTAATGCAATGCTTGCTTTCCAATTAAATTTTTTTTTCCAATGGAAGGCACTGAATTTGAATCTTTGCCTATACTATGCCAGAATTGTTGCTCATTTCGCGTTACCCAGTGGGCACCTGTGAACCAAAGTCACGGAGGCGAGCAACATTGTCCACGCCACACTGCCACAAACCCATTTATAGGGCGGGCCACATTCACACATCATACACACAACAGAGGACAACACAAAGAGAGAGGGAGAAACATCCATGCCCAGGGCGGGATTCGAACCCGCAGCCTATGGCTTCGCAGTCAGGCACGCTAACCTGGCCGGCACTAAACGAAATTAAAATTGCCAAATTTTCATAGCATATCCTAAAATTGGAATAATTTGAAATGTAAAGTCATAGTAGTAATTGTGATAGAATAATAAGAGATAATAAGAGAGATAATAAATAAATAAAAGTGAATTGAATTTCTACCACTTTCTACATTTGTAGTCACCATTGGCATCCCTGTATATATGAATGATTGAGAAACATTAATTCAAATTATTTTCATGCTTTAAATACCATACCAGCCAACTTTTAATCGCTTCCATTATCATTTTTCCCTGTGGTATTAAAATGGAATTAAAACTTCAATTTTAAGCGAACAAATACGTTGTATATGAGCAAACTTCAGTTGAGAACCATGATAGTAACGCATATTAATATATATGCTTAATTTTTGTAAGAATAGTGGTGATCAAAATCATTTATAAATTAAGTTTATAAAAGAAAAAATAGTATATATTTACTACCACTTTAAATATGAAAACAAAATCTTCCGGAAAATCCGGAAGAGTTGGCAGGTATTTAATACTAATTTAAAATTAATATATAAGTTTGATAAAAAATATCATGTTAACAGTATTATTAAACAAAAGAATTTCTTAAGTTTCACACTTATTTTTTTTTCAAGCAATTCCTTTTATTGTCTTAATTATTCTCAATAATTTTATTTGTCATCTGCTGAAAAATCTATCATTTAGTATTTTTAATTGCATAATATAAACAATTAGAATTAGTCTGAGGGTACGAACAACTGGGAGTTAAAGTTTAAAATGTAAAAGATTTAAAATCATTTTAATAGGTGACCAATCAATTGCAAGTAAAAAACGAATGATATTGCTAAAAATTGTCTGAAAAGTCTACAAGTTAAAGCTACCATAATATTGCTCAACACAAAATGTGTTTATACAATGTTTAAATTATTTTTCATGGTGTATGGGCTAGGGGGCGCTGCGCGGCCCAGGCCCCCAATTTTTTGTAAATAAAGAAAGAAGAAAAGTCTACATGGATATATTTTAAGTCGACAGCAATTTAACCCTTTCAAAGACCGTGGGAAGTATACTTCCCCACCACTTTCTAACACTTTTAATTTAGGTTTCCATTTGTTAATAACTTCATCCTTCTTGAAGTGCGTTTGAATAAAATTGGTAACCAATTGTTAGTTTAAAAGAGCGCATAAAAGTTATAAAATACATAATTCTTTTTGAAGTTTGCAGCATTTACAAAATTTATTTCATAAATAAGGGAAAATAAAAGTCAATAAGTAATATATGGTCGAGTAAAATATATTTACCACCAAAAAATTGCCTTTTCATAAAGTAAATGGGTTTTTTCCTTCTTATACCAATTACTATTCTTAAAACAATTTCAATTCAAAAAATACTTTAATTTACCTTTACTGGAAATAAATGGCCCATGAGAGGGTTAAACAGGCATAGATTTTTTAAATATCTGTAAACAGGTCTTTGTAGACATATAATACAGTGTTGAAGAGGTTTCAGATATTTTTTTATTTTATTTTATCATTATAAGATTTCTGTAATTTGCACTTGGTTTGCAGCTTATTAAAAAGATATTAAAATTTTTTCTTTTCAACCTTCGACGCATTATGGCAAAATAGGTAGAATTATACATAAATTTTTTCTCTTTTGCCTCTAAGATATAATTGATACATAAATATTAAAACTACCTACTCAGTTCATGAAACTGATAGTTTCAAATAATTCTGGATTAAAAATAAAAAAGAAATTCTGAAAATCTGTTCTATTTTCATAGTCATTGTGCACCGAAAAAAACTATTATTGTTTGGAATAAATAATTAACTATTAATTAAATCCTTTTTATCTTTTATTTTAAAAGCCCAGCAATTAATAAGCTTAAACATAGAAATTTTTCAAAAATCAAACACTAGGATTACACTGCAACACATTCGTTTTGTGTTACATAAGATTTTTATTAACAGATTTTAGATACTATTTTATCGCTGAATTCAAATCTGCAATTGGTTTCTTTCTCCAAACTATTGTTATTTTTTTGTATGACGTTTTTAGTGTTTTTTTTTTGTCGAAATTTATAAAATTAAAAATGTTTTTCATAACAGGTATCTCATAAATGTTGCAAAAAACTACTAGGGGAGTTAGGGCAAATCATCAGGATTAAAATCACATCGAAATATATACCTGGAAATGTCATCATACGCCACTAGAGGCACTTATTTGTTATATCGTTGTGGTGCTTCTGAACAGATCATTACAGAGAAACGCCCCTAGCCACGTATGACGGCATTTCCAGGCATGGGTTTTTATGCAATTTTAATCTCGATGATGTTCCCTAACTGCCCTAGAAGTTTATCGCAACATTTTCGAGACCTCCTGATATATATAACGTTTTGAAACTTGTACATTTTGGTCAAAATAGACTAAAAATGTCTCGAAAAATCTGTAGCTTTAGAAGCAAAATTTATTTCATATTCGAAATTCCCATACCCGAATTTGGCAATATCAAGTATTTGCATAAATGCATCAGAAAATTGTTCCTAGCGTTATTATTGATGCGAGATGCTTTTATTTGCCAAATGAAGAAACAGAAAAGCCAACGTAGCAATTAAACCACTGTCCAGAGATGCCAACTTGCTCCGGACAGCAAATATATATTTTAAAGTGGTAGTTTGTCAATTGTGATTCTTGATTTAATAAATTCAATCTAGTGGATTTTTATCCACCACTATTTCTAAATTTGTAGGTTTATATAATTCACCACTTTACAATACTTAAATCAAGCCATACCTTTTAAAAAGCAAGCAAAAATAGTCAAATATTTGCAAAATTTACTTTGTAGTTCTTTACCGTTTTTTTTTTTTTTTTAATTATTTTGTCTTGTCCGGAGCAGTTGGCATCTTCATACCTGCCAACTTTTACGCATTTGGCGTAAAATGTTATTTTTATATTTAAAGTGGTGTAAATATATACTATTTTTTCTTTTATAAGATTAATTTTAAAATGATTTTGATTACCACTATTCTTAAAAAAAGTAAGCATATATATTAACATGTATTACTATCATGTTTGTCAGCTAAAGCTTTTTCAAATACAACGTATTTTTTGGCTTACAATTGAAATTCTAATTCCATTTTACTACCACTGGGAAAAATTATAATGGAAGGGATTAAAAGTTGGCAGGTATGCATCTTTGACTGTCCAGAGAGTCCGAAAATCCTTCGAAAATGGAGGGACTATTACATTTTTGCGAGTCATTTTTACAATGCATCTGACAAATAAAAACCAGTGTCTAATCACGGTATTAGAAGAATTTGCTGTTAAGATTGGTAGTCAAAATAGATGTTAATCTAATTTATTAAGTCAAAAGTGGAATTATAAAGCAGGAAATTGTCTACCACTTTAAATATTTGTATAAATCCCCCACCAAAAGTAGAAAAAATTAACAAGACAGGGTTAAAAGAAGAAATTAACTTATCAAAATTGTAAAAAGTAGTCGCATGATTTTTATTTTTATTTTTACCATTTATCTGTTAAAGTCAATACGTCTAAGGGGGCTTTTACATCTAAGGTAAATAAAGTGGAATAAATCTATCTAAGTAAAGAAAAAGCCCACTATTAAAGATATAATAGAGATCATATGAATATCACTTATACAAATACTTGAACTTATTCTATTTCGGATGGGGGGATTTCAAATCTGAAATTAGTTTTGCCCCTAAAGCTACTGATTTTTCTAAATTGAATTTTTAGTCCATTTTCTGACGAAGTATACAAGTTTAAAAACGGTATACGTAACAGGAAGTTACAAGGAGATTTGGAGCACTTCATCAGGATTAAAATTCCATAGGAAGCCAAGGCGGGAAATGTCATCATATGCCGCTTGGGGCACTTCTCTATAATGACCTGTTTAGAAGCACTCGAAGACGCAGTGTTATACTAGAGCACTCCTAGCTGCTTATAATGAAATTTCGGGGCATAAATTTCTATGCAATTCTGATCATATGCCCTAACTTTCCAAGAAGTTTGTCACAACATTTAAGCAGGTATGTCAAGGGCCATAAAATTGTTAAAAGTGATAGAAAATCACTCAATTCATTTCTTGTTTATTTATAAAATCTTTAATTATTTAATCGTAACTACCACTATGACTTGCAAACTATTCATGTTTAAACCAAAGACATTCGATTCTTTTGCTTTCTCCTAATGCCATTAGTCTCAGTCGCCATTTAGCCTTACTCATATGAAGAAGTCGGGTGCCCGCTTCCGCGGGCAGGCACTTCAACAAAAACCAGATCAAGTCAAGTCTTTTGCTTTCAATAGTAAACTGAAAAAAATATGCTAGCAAAAACTGTTAATCTATTTTTAATAAAGTTTTGAAATCTAGTAACTACGTTTTGCATTTTTAGTATCCCGTGGCAATATATATTAGTATTCAGTGTTTATGTGACCCATTTGTATATATAACGTTTTTAAACTGGTACATTTCTCCAAAAAATATAATAAATATGTCAGTAAAAAGAAATTTGAAATCAGTGATAAGAAAGTATTTAAAATCTGCTAAAAAATCTCATACAAGAGAAAATATATGTGAACCCCCAATGTAAATGATATAGCTCAAATGTCCAGAGAAAGGTTTCGTAAGAGTTTTTTCGAAAATTTCATCTCGTTTCATCAGACAAATGTACATTTGCTCGAAATTCAAATGTTGGAGGGTATGTAAACAAAAATAAGCTCCGTATTATGCTTCTTTAAAGCATAAAAAGAGCTTCTTTAATAGTTTAAAAGGATATAAAATAGTAAATATCTCCTCCTCTTATAAAATAGTAAATAAATAAATTAATTAAACTTTTCACATAACTGATTTATTGTCATGCTAAATGCAGAATTATATCAGACTAAAAGAAAAATCCCGGTTTCAGTGTTTGGCGAAGATTTATACTTCAGGCAACCCTAAAAAAGCAAGTCTCAAGACATTTCCGTAGATTAAGTTATCTTGCCTCTTCTACGATAGAACAAAGATAGACTGAAGATGCTTACTTGAGTATTTTTCTCGAATGAGTTAGATCTTTGGCCTTCTACCACAGAATATTCTCATGGGTTTTGTCTCAAGTGGACTCAGAGGCTTAGGAGGGTTTTCTTCTTTTGAGATCTTGTTTTTCAATTGTTGAGGCAATTCTAAGCACTCTGCTACTCACAAGAGGAATTTATTTATTACTTCATTTGTTGTTAAGACATTTATCTTAGAAGTTCAATGTCTTTTCTTTTTTCTTTTTTTTTAAATAGTGGTGTCAATTTGTTTAAGTCTTGCAGGTGCCTATAAATCTGCTTTTTATTACCCCTGCTATTAATGCAAAAAGTCAACGTTTTGTAAATATCTAAAAATTACACTAGCTAAAAAAAATGTTAGAGCATTTATGCTTAAATTGATTTGATATTTTCTATTGGTGACTTTTAATTCAGTTTTTAAAAAAAATTGCATACTCCTCACTTTAGATCAGAATATACAGAATTTCTTAACAGTCAATTTGTATTTTCAAGGATGGTATTACAATTAATGACATTTGCAAGAAGAAATTTTTTTTTCCAGAATCCCTTTCTGTCAAAACAAATTTAACTAATGTTACAAACCACTAGAAATGTAAAATTAATTGCTTTTAAAAGTTTAGCAACTAACATGCTACAAAAAGCTTCACTTAGAACGTATTGTTTAACTTACCTCTCTGACTAAACTTTTCAGTTGAAGTTTGCTTTTTCAGAAAGATTCCTTTTTAGGAGAACGGTTGATTCCTCCTTCAAAGTCTTTCAAGAGAAAATGTGCTACTACTTTCTTAAAGAAGACACTTTTCTAATGGTGCTCCTCATCTTGAAATTTTTTTATTTCAATAGGAATACGGAATGTTTTATTTCAATCTGAAATAAAAGGCAGCTAAAACTAAAATAAAAATTTTAAAAAAAATTAAATTTGTAAATTTTACGCATTTGGCGTAAAATTTTATTTTTGTATTTAAGGTGGTAGTAAATATATACTATATTTTCCTTTATAAACTTAATTTTTAAATGATTTTGATCACCACTATTGCTAAAAAAATTAAGCATATAGATTAATATGCGTTACTATGATGGTTGTCAGCTGATGGCTTTTCAAATACGACGTATTTTTTTTTTGCTTACAATTTAAATTTTAATTCCAAATTACAACCACTGGGAAAAATCATGTTGGAGGAGATTAAAAGTTGGTAGGTATGTAGCTGCTATGAGTAATAATTTCACACCAAGCTTTTCCTTATCACTACAAAAACAAAATCGCCAAAAATCCTAAAGAAAATCGGTCAGCAAATACGAATTAATGGGCTTTCAGTTGTTCCTCAAAATTATCGAAGTGGTGTGTAATTTTCTGTTATAAAATATTCTTATTACTAGATTCTTATATTTTTCGGATAAATAGCAGTCCGGGCTGTGTTGGCTCAGTGGCGTCCCAATGAAGTGATCCGGGTTCGATTCCCTCACCCGACTCGCACTGATCGAAAGTGCAGACCTAAAATATTCTCAGTTGTAGACGGATTATGGGTCCCCTTACGGTCAGGCAAACAGTGGGAGGTCTTTATATTGTAACCGAAATGCTGGTTAGTTCTATCATAACGTCCTTCATGATGCCCAATACTTGATCCAGCAGTTCCTTTGTCTTCTCGATTGGGTTCAAAATTACAAACCCAAAATTGGATCGGCTGTTCAACGACGGTTATAAAATAAAATAAAATAAGTAGCAACTTTCCTTTTTATTCTTGGTTTATAAATTTAAATGTGTTAACTGCCACTACATATGAAAAAATAAATTTATTTATAAGTGCATGTTTTTCTCTGCTCCAGTGAAATATAAACCTATGGTTGTGAGCAATCCATTTTTCAATTCCTATTTCGCTACCACTTGAGAAAAATAATTTGGAATATAAAAAGTGGTAGAATTCACTTTATTTATTATTACTTTAATTATTTTGCCGTAAATACCACTATCACTTGCATAGTAAATTATTGTTATTTAAAACTTTCTTTACAATTACTTTCATTAGTAATCTAAAACGAATATACATAAAAAATTTGCTAATTTTAATTTTTTTAATAACATTTTGAATTTTATTGGTAAACACTTTTTAGCATTTTTAGATGACCTTTTGGAAGCATGTGATTGAAAAAATATTTAAAACGATAACATAATTAATTCTTAGAATTCGAAATTAAAGTTCTTTTTGTTACCAGGGAAAAATGTCATATATTTATTTGCTTAATGTTGGATGAGAGTTTTGAACGGATCTTTCATATTGCAATCTCTCTAAAAGCTGCAATTTTTATGCAATTCAATAATATAGTCCAAAATTCAATCAAAATTTTAAATTCAATCGAATGATTCATGCCCCTTCGTCAATACAAGGAGCTCGTAGGAAGTAGGAGACAATTCATTTTAGTTTATGATGATAATAATTATGTGATATAATAATTTAATAATAATTTAAGGTTATTTAATATATGATATAATAATATATATAATCTATGATATAATAATTTAATAATAATTTAAGGTTACTTTTAACTGAAGTATTATTTTCAAAGAAGCAACTAAGTATATGTACATAAACCTGTACGTTCTTTATAAACTCGCACATTCAGACAAAAATAAACTAAAGTAAAAATATCATTTTTAAAAAATATAGTTACCGGATCAGAATTAATTAGAGGCTTGAAATCCCCCCACCCGAAATAGGTAACCTCAAGTACTTGTATAAAATCAAAGAAAAATGTTTATACAAACTGCTATATTTCCACTGAAATTCCTCGTTTTAAGGTTCTAATTTAAGTGCAACTAATAGCAATAAGTTTGTCTTTTTTGTCCATAAGAATGATGAATTATTGCTTCCTTTTTCTTAAGAACCCACTTTTAATTCAATTTAGAAAAAAAGTAAGTTCATGTTAAGAATAATTTGTGTTTGCTTCTGGATGAGAAGAAACACCAATTAACGCCTAGAAGCATCAATCAGTGTATCCTCAATTTTTTTGCTTTCTGCTTGGCAAAGTTGGCTCTCAAGAGGTGTTAGAAATAATTTAAGATATTTAAAAATAGTACCCGGGGAAAAAATCGTTAGTAGTTTGTCACACAAAGTGTTTTCGTTACTCTAAGAATATTATTAAACAGCACTCCTCTTTGCGGTAACATCTAAAATTCTAACTGATACTCTGTTACGTTACACAGTTCGAAATTTGCATGGTATTGTTAACCGCAAAATCGAAAAAATTCTTTGTAACCTTAATATTGCAGTAAATGGAACCCTGTTATCGGGTAATTTAAACGGTTTAAAACTTGATTACGCGATAACTCACTATCAGTTCAAACAAAAACTAGTTAAAATTTAAAGCCTTTTGAGCGTTGCAGCAAAGAAACAGGATATTAAGGTTCAAAATATCGATATTATGGTTCACTGTTTTAATGGAGTAGTGTGGTGTTATGAACATAATGTATGGTTTTGAAATCCGAATAAACATTTGAAATAAAAATGGGTCTTTTCCTGTGTTCCCAAGAGAATGCGTCTTAGTGTTAAAGTGGTCATTCTTTATATTGTATATTCGATTAGAAATGGCAGTGATTACCTAACAAATAAATAATTAAAACATGGGTATAAACAGCTTAATCGCCTTCGTTCCATTTTTAGAACATGTACCTTTTTCAAAATAATAAAGGCAGAAAACTCAATTATTGCAGAGTTACCATTACTCTTGGATATGCAACACATCCGTATCAACCAGAGATGCCAACTTGCTCCGGACAGCAAATATATATTTTAAAGTGGTAGTTTAACAATTACGATTCTTGGTTTAATAAATTCAATTTAATAGATTTTTTTCCACCACTATTTCTAAATAATTCATAGGTTTATATAATTCACCACTTTACAATACTTAAATCAAGCCATACCTTCTAAAAAGCAAGCAAATATAGTCAAATATTTGCGAAATTTACTTTGCAGTTATTTACCGCTTTTTTAATTATTATGACTTGTCCGGAGCATCTCTGATCAGCTAAAATATTTTAAATCCATATGATTTTGAAAATTCACTGTAGTTATATTTTTAAACTAAACTTGTAAATAAATAAATAATAGAATTACTTAATTTTATCAAGGGCCGTAAGGCCTCAGACGTCCAGTTCCACTACAACGAACGAACTTTATTTTATCACAAACGTATTACCGCTTTTTTTCATAACGGCGATGACTTTAGCGAAACAAAATGTCAGTTTAGATGAATTAGTTCGAGCACCTGGCGGGGCTGATGCTAAGATAACCACCACATATGAGTATGAGATGCGACCGGCAGGTAAACGGTTAAATGCTTGGTAATCACTTGCTGAAGTTTTCTAAGGACATTTTAAAGAAAATGTGCGCTTGCAATACTTATTAATTAAGAGGACGCCATACCAAGGGGAGAAATTTTTCATTGCGAATACGTAAAGTATAGAAAAAAAGGAGTTCAGACAAACGCAGAGTAAGACATGAAGTTTCATACACTGAAAAGAAATTCTTAACACATCAAAATAAAAATATTATGAAACGATAACTTAGGATTACACAATGGATAAGCTCTCTTCCCATAATTTGTTTGCATTTTGATTTTTTTTCTTCCGCCAATTGAAACTTCATGGTTTTGTTTAGGTTTGCCTTAACTAATTTTTTCTTTCTATTATAGTTTAAAGTAATTATGGAAATGAAAGAGAATTTGTGACAAAACGTTTTTCCTGTGGTATGGCCTACTCTTAAGAATGCCGCTGGTTTTTAGCATTTGAAGAAGTGGTGGAAAATTGGGACATATATTAAAACTTCAATGTAATTATTATTTTTTCTAAGAAATTATGTATATCTGTATTAAAATTTGCTAACATAGGTTTCTTAAGCTTTTCGGTTTGAAAACTCAAAAAAATTCTCTTGTAACAGATTATAGTATAATTTAATATCACTGAATTTAAAGTAGTGCAGAAAGACAGATATGTGTTGATGCATTTATAGTTCTCCATCAACACTGAAATAATAGGAACTTTTCAAATTTAGTATGATTTACTACTATTCATCAAATTTAAAATAGCTCTGGAAGACAGGTTTTATGTATTTAAGATTTTCCATCAACAATGAAGTAAGAAGAACTTTACAGACTTAATTTAATGATTCATTCAGTTTTAACTAGTATCGGAAGACAGATATATGTTTGTACATTTAGCATATATGTTTATTCTCCATCAACAATGAAATTATAGGATCTTTTAGTCACTAAAAAAAGAGTCTTTTATTGTTTAAAATTTCGAAAAAATTTTCGAGAAGAGATTTTAGTATAATTTAACATCACTGAATTTAGAGTAATACAGGTGCATGTTTATGTATTTAAAGTCCTCCATCAACACTGAAATAATAGGAACTTCACAAATTAATTTGATTTACTACTCATCACCAAGTTTAAAATAGTTCCGAAAGACTAGTATTTGTTTATGTAATTAAGCTTTTCCATTTAGCAAAGAAATAAACACTTTACGAACTTAATTTCATGCACCGATGATCCATCGAGTTTAAAATAGTACAAAAAGACAGATATATATGTGTAACATTTAAGAATCTTTCATCAACAATAAAATTATAGGATCTTTTCAAACTTAATTTGATGTACTACTATTCGAGTCACTAAAACAAGAGAACCGGAAAAACTCCGAGAACTTACTTCCCGGGCTCGCGATGATATTTAAGACACAACGAAACTGTAAACGTTGTTTAAAGAGAATTTATTACTTTCCATGCTGTATTTTGACTGAGAGCCGTTAATTTAATCAACCCTCATTCCGTCAAACTCCCCCCCCACACCTCCCTCCCCCACTCCTCTTGAACGTATTTTCGTTCTCTGCACTAGTGGGCCCGATATTAATTTCAATTTGCCGAAGTTCCTTTCGATTTCGAAGCATCCCTTGGCAGCTGTCTGTGATCTGCGTGTATGTATATGTATGTTTTTCCTCTTTTGTGGATCTTCCCCTTTTTCGAATTTTTTCCCTCTAATCTTTTTCAAGCCTCCCTCATTTCTAAACCCTGTTCTTCCATGGCCCAGCCTACCCCTCCCCCTTCTGTGAAAAAGAAAAGAACGATCTGTAAAAATAATCGAAGCCAAAGAGGTGTCCGTGTGCAAATGGAAATTTAATTATTCTTCCATTCCTGGAGGAGACGCGTACACACGGGACTCAAATTCTATAGTTGAGGGGGATACAGCGTGAGTGAGGGGGATCTTTTAAAATTGAGGGAGAAAGCGGCTATCTCTTCCCTTCGAGGTGTGACTCAAGCAACTACCGCTAATTCATTTTTAATTGAATTAAACTGAATCCAAGCTTTCTCAAGAGTTGGGTATAAACTTTTTGCGGTGAAGAGAAAAAAAACACGCGTACCCAAGTGCTGATGCTAACATTCAATTAGAAAAAAAAAATTAAATTAGTTCTGTTTAAATGTTTTACTTTTCAAAACAGAAATTTTTTTTATTATTAAAATTAGTATAATTTGTTCTGAAAAAAAAGTGTACTTTGGAAAAAGACTATTCGCATGTAAACCCGTCCTCTTGAATAAAAACTGAGATCAATTTTGTTCTTGGTTGTATGCCTGCATTATCTTCTCTTGGGTATTAACTTTGTGTGGTGAAATAAGAAACCACACTCACCCAAGAGCTGTAGGGGTGACGCTCAAGTAGAGAAAAAAAAAACGTTAAAATGGAATTAATTATACTTAGATATATTTTGAACATTTTATTTTTTAAAGCAAATTTCTTGATAATTATTGAAATTAGTTTAATTCGTTCAGAAAAAAAAGTACTTAAGGAAGAAAAATCCACATTTCTCTTTGAATAAAAAGAAAAACTGCTAAAGAAAAATTGGTGAAAACGTGATTATATGTTGTGTGTATTGGTTCAAATTAACAAGGAAAATATAGAAATAAAGATCGATCTTGAGTGGTGCTCCTTACAGCAAAGGTTAAAATTAATTGGTAGCGAATAAAACTCAAAGAATAACTCCTTAAAGATGTCAACTGCTACTGACTGTCTAGTTTGATAACTGCAATTTAGTTGCATTTTATATGATACTTTGAATTTTTGATTTGTTGAGGTGGAGAAATTACTTCAAATGATACTCTAAAAATTATTTAAATTTCCTTACCACTAGAAAATATTTCTAGTGGTAAGGAAAGAGATTTTTACAAAGTGGAGCAAGCTGGCATCTATTATAACTGTTAATTATTTGTATCTCATTAATTTAATTAACTAATTATTCGTACTACCAAAATTTAATTATTAGTTAATTTTTTCGTATCAACCGAAAATATATGAATTTATTGGAAATATAAATGGTTTCAAAAGCATAAAGAATATAAAGCTCAAGTAGAAGTTAAATATAAATATTTCCTTTCACACGTTCACGCCGGGAAAAGTGAAAATACTGGTACGGGAAAAGAGAAAATACTGGTAGAAGAACTATTTCAATATTAGATAATATTCGGGAGGAGTTAATCTATTCTTAACAATAACAATTCACTGTATGGAAATTTATCACGGAGAAGAAGCAATTCAATATAAAAATTGCATCCGCTAAAAACAATTGGTTGTTATGGATTTTTATTATTCCCGGAAAAAAACAAAAAAATGAAATTGATTGTTACCAGTTTTTACTACGGTGCGGTGCCAAGATAAGACTATCTAGCGTGACCCACCGGTGGGTCACGCCGGCGTGAACGTGTTAAAATCCTTGGCCACCAATTTTTAATTTTTCCAGGTCGTAGTGTATCAACAAAACTATGACCAAATTTTAGGAAAAAAATGGTTGTGAGAGCAATTAATTTTTACCTATTTTAGAAGGAGGAAACTATTTTAACTACCACTATTTATTAACAGTTATAATATATCTATGCATAACCAGCAGCATTTACAACTAATCCTCTCTCTGAGAGTTGACGGCCCTGGTATAAATGTAAAGTACTTCATCATATTCCCTCGTCGCCACAGCGTAAAAATTTAGACTAGACATTAGCTCATTCGTACCCACCGTTTATATATATATATA
>NC_092215.1:1433324-1539001 GCF_043381705.1 Parasteatoda tepidariorum
CGAATTATATAGAAACAGTAGTGGATAAAAATCTACTAAATTGAATTTATTAAACCAAGAATCACAATTAATAAACTACCTCTTTAAAATATATATTTGCTGTCCGGAGCAAGTTGGCTACTCTGCATATATATATATGAGATCTAGCATTACAATAAATTGAAACGGCTAAAAATTAAATATCTTCATCAACAAATTTTCTTCCTACTTTGCCGATATCATTATTAGCAATTACATAAATATTTTGAAGAAATTAATTTAACTATGCATTTCAAATTAATTACTTCTAATTGACATTAATTTTTATTTTATTTTTAACAGATTAAATTTTCATAACAATAATAATTATAAAACAAAACAGGGATCGGTTCTAAGCAAAATATGTATAAGATAATATTTTTCGGAGTAAAACGCTTATATTTCCCCATATATAATTCAAAAGTCAGCAGTCATACAAATTAGCAGCTATGTATGATTAACATGCATTTATTTGATTTATTATAGCTATCAATTAAAAGTAAATTTATAAATTCAAGAATTAATTTGAAAAGCAGATATTTTGCTAAACTGTAAAAATATTTGTTCCATATTTGCCAGCGTTTCTGCTATTGAGCTAAACTAAAATTTATCTATTATTCATAATTAATTGTAGTCACATTTTTCACTGCCATAGTTTTAATTTATTTACTTATTCATTTGCTGTTTGTTTATTTATAGTCGACATGTATTTTCATTTACATTCGAACAAATTTAAGACATCATTGCATCATTTCGATTAAAAACAAATATATTTGCACTTATTCCACATTCACATTTTTGTATAAAATTTGTAGTAATATATTTGCACAATTGCTATTTTGTCAAGTTCATATAATTTTTTGCACGATGACAACAGTTCTATACTTAAAAATGTATTTAATTTACCTTAACACCAAAATTGGTGGCATCTATATATCAAAATTTTTTTCTTAAATTTGAAAATAAAATTCACTGAATTTAAAAATAAAATTGCACGCTAAAGCAGTAAAAGTTGGTAACTAAATCTGTTCGATATCTATTCATTTAATTAATTTGAAACAGTTTTTCCTTGCATATTATAAAGGAAAAAGAATATCTTTATTAAAAAATGTCTATTTATAATTCGATACAATTATTATTTACCCTAATATCATCTCCACATTTGACAAAATATAATTTTATGAGCTATTCTTAACCCTTTCACGCCGACTGTCACAAATACGTGCCAGCATAAAACCGTATCAATCAGGGTAAAAAGGAAAAACTGGTAATCGAAGTATTTCTTTAGCAGTTTATTTGTGGACGGAGTTATAATTGTTTGATTTATTTAATTCACGATTACTTTGCTCAAAATAAAACTATTTAGTTATACTTTGAATTAACATTGGATTATATATATGATTAAACTAACAATAATTAAAGTAAAAGCAAAGTAAGTCTGTCAAATTAGCAAGGGAGAGACGGACAAATNTTACCGTTTTTTATTTAATTACAACTTGATTCTTATTTTGTACGAATGCTTTTCTGGATCACCCGTCCCCAAGAGGTTAATTTAAACCTGTTAACAGCCGTCTTTGAGCAACTTATTTTAATATTCAGCAGCAGCGAAGTGTGAACACTTGACATTTATGATTGGGCGAATAGGCTAGGCGTTTTATAGAGAAATATTCTCTATGATCTGCATCATTATTTTCCAACAAGTTCTGTTTTCTGCTCATTGTTGAGTGTCACGAAAAAAGTGTCCATCCCGTCTGACCTACAACATAAATAGCTTATTAAGTAATGAAAATTGTTTAGTTTTTCATTCCCCTGCTTCATTGTATTTTTGTAGCATTAAATAAACCATTTAATCAGTCTAATGATATAGGTAAATATACCAGGTGTCGCGAAAATGACTGACAATTTGAAAAATCAATAGAAGGAAAAAAAGAAATAGATAGAAATATATGTGGTTCGTTGCGCTCTGTTTATGAAACCAGAAAATTTTTTCCTACAGTTTCAAAATTAATAAAAGAGTTCGTCAAAAAGTGGTGATACTTAATTTATATTATAGCCGTCGTTGAACAGCCGACCCAATTTTATGGGTTTACGACTACTAATATTCAACTCCGTAGCCTTGTAATTTTGTACCCAATCCAGATGACAAGGGAACTTCTGGATCAAGTATTGGGAGAAATTTGCCTTTGTGGAGGACTTTTTGTTGGAGCTAACCCGCATTTGAGTTACATGGAGAGGAAGACCACGAGAACCTACCATGGTTAGCCTGATGGCAAGTGGACTCTAACCCATGAACCGTCTACCACTGAGGATATTTCATGTCAGCACTGTGGTCAGTGCAAGCCGGATGTGGAATTCGTATCGACTGGGATTCGAACCCGGTTCGCCTCACTGGAAGGCGAACTCTCTATCCCCTGAGCCATTGCGGCGGCTATACTTATCGGAAGGACTTTAAAACAATGCTTTCTGCAGCATGCAATAGTATTCCAACTGATATACTTGCACATGGTTTGTTTACACCATTGCACAAGATTCCTAATCAGAAGCGACATCTGCTGAAGAACTTTGTAACTAATTTTGAAACATGGTAAGAGTAAATTACTGTTTTCTTGAGTAGTATGCAGCATACTGTCCATTTTTTTCTCCTTTTCTTTTACTTTTGTTTATTTTTCAAATTGTCAGTCATTTTTGGACACTTGGCAAGCAAATAACGCAATAATATTTGCAACAGTTATCTACACATCAGATATTATGAAGTCAGGATTGTGTTGATCCTTTTGTTAAAAAATCATGCACAAGTTTTTGGCTATTCCGCTTGCCTGAATATTTTATGTAATTTCAGAAACCATATAATTCAATTTTATGTAACCTCTTTCGAAAACTTAAAAAAATATCTAATAAATAAATGAAAATAATTTATAAAAATTCTAGGTAAAAGGTTTAGTAAAATTCTAGTAAAACTTTTAAACAAAAATAAAATTTTACTCTATTGGTAAGTGACAGATTGAAGTGTCTTAGTCAGTTCATAATTTGTTTCTTCAAAAACAACCTCGATATGCCAATGTTAATGAAATAGGTTATATATATATATATANATGAAGCACATGAACTTTTCATGCTTTCATTCTCTCGCGTTATATCAACTTTTATTCCTGCAAAATCTAAATGCTAAATAAGATTTTTGAGGTATATATATATATATATATTTCAAAAGAGTTATTTTCGAAAAGAATGGGTTAAAAATGCGTCATATGTATAACGCATTTGTTCGATATAGAGTTATTCTTTTTTTTTAATCAAAGAGTAAACATAGACTTTTTGGGAGCCAGCCATTTCAACGAATTTTAACACAGCAACCAAAATTCTACAGCTTGTTTTTAACAAAAACTGTTTATCATCTTCACTCACCTCTATATTACCTGATACAATTTCCTAAAACTGAGGATGAAAACTTTTTATTTTTTTCCAATCATCGAAATGATTTTGAAGGGTTAAAGAACTAAAAATGAATCTAATTAAAGAATTTGGGCTAATTCCAACTATTTTAATTTGAAGGTTGGAGACTTGGAGAAGTTCAGGGAACTTGGATAAAGAAGACGAAGGAGAAATACTCATCAGGATTTCCTCTTCCATCAATTATTTTTCAATTAAATTCAGGTCCATTAAGAGTAATTACCTGAATATTTTCAAGCGGAGTGTTTCCGCAAAACTTAATTCTCTGTACAAGCTTATCTTGAAATCAACGTATTATCACGGTGATAAGGTTAAGATGCAGTCGCAATTCCCTAAGAATTTTCCGGTTTCGCACCCCTACCCCACTCCCTCCTTTTCCTAAATCTCCCACCCTCTTCTTTCCCTATTCTCCTTTTCCTGTCTTATCGACCAGTCTTTGAAATTAATTAAAATATTTTCCCGCTCGGTCTTTCTACGGACTTTAAAGAAGAACGCCTGAAACTCGTCAAATATGTCTAAAGAATTTACCACTTTCCTCCAGGTTGTAATTAAACTTTGATAAACTTGGCTCCTTCCCCCAAAAAGTAGCCAAATGAATATCTCAAACACACCAACTTCTAAAGGATGTGAAATACTGATAAATGTCGGTTTTCCTACCACGTTGGGTTATGCTTATGATTGATGAGATATTGTTTATGATCAATGTGCGCCATATAAACTCCATTTTTTTTTCTGTTTATTTACTGAACTTTATTTACTGTATACTTGCGTAATGAAGTTTTAAACAAATTTCAGTAATTAAATTAAAAATACACAATACAATTTCAAAAATTAAATAATAATAAACCTCACTATTTTTTACTAGCTTTTATCAACGGCCGATCCATTTACAATGCTTGCCGGTTTCTGTAATCACTGGTCACTGTAATTTTCTTTTTGTCATTCCAAAAACGGAATCATTTATAAATGATTATCGGTTATTAAACTCAGCATATCGGAATCAAAACAACTCAATTACTTATTTATAAGGATCGATAAAGCAGTAGTTGAATTGAAGAAATATGCAATATTTTACAACTGTTTTCTCGAACAAATAAACGTTTTATTCAAAACTACACAGGTTATCATAAATTGAGGAAAAATTACATGCAAGACTACGCATAGAACTGGTGCACATGATAATCTATAAAAAGTATTAACCAGATGTTACAGAAATTAGCTTGTGTATGAAATGCGTCAGTTTGTAATAGAAAAATTATTTTCGGTATGGATCATTTCTGGGAACACATGCAGCGATTTAAATTATGTGGTTCACCAGTTCCGTTGGAAGAGCGAAACATTGCTCTTGCGAAGCGAAGAAAAAGAAGGTCTGAGAGCAACGTCTTCCTAAAGCATTTCAAACATGCTCGATAGAATTCAAGTCCGGTAATCATGCTGGCCACTCCATGCTCTGAATTGTTTGTTGATAATCGTTCACGACGTAATCATTCACGATGTTGATAATCATTCACGACGTAAGGGAGGCGAGGGAAAAAAGTTTCTTAATATTTATCTCCTACATTTTCAACCCAACCTAGAAGACAAGTGGTTTCCTTGATCAAGGCTTACTGCACACTCTTTGTAATGAATACTATAAATAATATGTATAGTAAATTATCTAAAAAATAAAACATATACTCAAAAATTAGTTTACTAGTTTTAGAGAGATAAAAAGTCAATTTTAACTTAACCTTCAAACAATCAAAATTGAAACATAGTATCAAAAATAAGAAATTCAATGAGTAACATTGAGAATTTGTATCATTCAATAACATTCACGAAATTTAATTTTTATCATCAAATTTCTTGAGAGGCTCGTAATATTTATGCCTGAAATGACATACTATCAAAAGTGGGAAACCCAGTGGGTACACAGTTTATAGCAGGTAATAAAATTCACGAAATTTTTCATTAATAATATTCACTTTTTTTAATTTTTATTAATCAGATTTCACGAGAGATTCCTAGTATTCATGAATAAAATTGCGAAATGTATCAAAAATGTAGAATCCGATGAAAAATAATTTGGAATCTGTATCAGGCAATAAAATTCATTAATTTTTATCTCCCAACCCGTGACTCTATTTACGAATTCATGAGATTGACGGTGAATGGAGAGGGAAAAAAGCATCTCTTTTTGAAACAACCAGGAAAAATGGATGAAAAGGACTAGATAGATGATGCTTCTAGTTGTCAAAGTCAAGAGCCCTGCCCCCACCCTATACAGGTGAGAAATAAAGAATCCGAAAAAACTGTTCATATGAAATTCGACACCCCTACTTGTCGTCGAAGCATTTGCTCGCCAATACCTCCTATGCCTTGGCGAAATGGACAAAAACTTCCCTATTCAATATTCGACTTCATATCCCAATGAAGATTTCATATTTTTCTGAAAATCTTTTTTTATCTCTTGAAAGGAACTCTCTTTTGGCGAAAAACTTTTATTCTTCAAACATTTTTTATATTTTTTTTGTTCATTTCCTCGAAGACAAGGTAAGGAAGCGTATAAAGAAAATGCTGCCACATGGACCGACATTTGCTTTGACTTTTCTTAGATTTCTGACTTATATTCAAAAAGGGGGGAACAAATCGGATAAGTGAAGAATAGGGGTCTGAAAAATTTTGAGGGCAAAGAAGATCTAGCAAGTGGCTCCTAAAACCTATCGATCATGATTTACAATGCGTTTGTCCAGTATCAAAGATTCACAAAAAATAGCGCTTTTACTTGTTTGTTTTTTATTAACTGAATAAAAATAAAGAGCTCACGAATATTTTAAAATTTATCTTCAAGGGGAAAAAAAATGTTTTGTGCTCGCCAAAGTATATTAACTATATATATATATATTTATATTTTAATCTAAAATAATGCAACTACAATATTTTATAAATTTGTATGATGGACGACACTATAAATTTTTAAAGTACTTTGAGGGGTCTAAATGGTTTAATCTAATAAAAAATTTTATTTATGTTTTTATTTTTTTAAATGATATATGACAAATGATAAATGATTTTGACATAGTATAAGGCAATACTAAAAAAACTTCCTAAGTTATGGCAAAAATACTGAAACACACTCACTCAAATCAGATCAATATTCAGAGAAATTTGCCTTCGTGGAGGACTTTTTTTTATGGAACTAACCCGCAATTGCGTCATTTGGAGAGGTAAACCACGAAATCATTTCACAGTTAGCCTGATGACAAGGGAACTCAAACCTATGATCCGTCAACCACTCAGAATATTCTACATCTGCTCTGTGGTCAGTGTCAGCCAGATGGAGAATTCGTATCAACCAGGCATCGCTGGGACTGAAACCCGAGTCACCTTATTGGGAGGCGAACGCTCTATCCCCTGAGCCACCTCCTCCTATTACATTGATATTTTAAATACATTGTGGTAGCTACAAATAAATAATTAAATAGAGAAAAATTAATTAATTTTCTTCCACATTTTACATTTTATGTGCACTTTTTATCTCCTGGTTACCATTATATCGCAGTGGTGGGCAGGTTTTTTTGTTTCACCACGATAGAAACTAAATATTTTTTTTTTAATTAGACGCTATCTTAGATGACTTGATGTGATCGTAGATGTTATTATGTAAAATTAGATGTCATCTCATATCATATGATGTAAAATTAGACGTCATCAAACGGGACTGGATGCTAACGTCATATGTCACATTAATTACAGTGAGTGCCACAATTTCTTTATGCCATTTTTTATAAAGAATAAAATAAATTTGTAAATTTTGATTTACCTAATCAAGACGCGGAAGTAAATTAAACCCAAATATATATATATATTTAAAGCTTTTATTTATAACAATTCGTATTATCATTTTGTATTGGTTAATGGAGTAACATAAAACGAACATGCCCTCTTAATGATACTTTAAACGGCGGATGCATTATCATCTTATCTTTAACCAATTATGAAGTTCAACAATGCATAATAATTTTCAGCTGAGCTTCAAAACAAAATTTAATTGCATAATTCAGCAATATAGAATCGCTTCTTTTAGCGGTAGGCATAGATAAAAAAAATAATTTTTTTTTCGCTCTTTTTATTTATAGCCTCATCATCTCCATTCAGTAAAGAAAAAACATTGTAGGAAAAGTATTTTATTCAACGTATTATGAAGGTGGAGCTCGGGAAAATGAAAATTAATGAATCTTATTAGAATCCTACGGTTCCAGTTTGACATTAACACCTGAGAGTTCGCGTAGATGATGTTGTGAGTTTTCATAAATCGCTGTTGTAACGCAAACAAAAGCCGGACGGAAATTGATGAATAAATTATGGTGCCAACAATCTCATTATTCACACCTTTTCGTCGAGCTAAATTGTACACAAAGTAGAAGACTAAAGGGGTCGTGTATAAAATATGTAATTCAACTAAAAAAAATTATTTTACATTTTTCAACATTCGCCAATAAGTTACTAAAGTAATTTGATTTTTAAAAAGATATCAAAATGTTTTAGCTCATTTTCCGTAAGATGAATGACGAATGAAGACGTTTAAAAAAAGCAGAATTATGGAAACAATTCTGTACTATCTCTATTTATTTTAAGCAAAAGTATACCATTTAAAATAAGAAAAAATAAGCTTCTCAATAAATAAAGTGTTCACAGATTTGTATTTTTCACTTTACAATATTGATGTGTAGAATTCAGATAATCATTTTTAATTGAATTTCCGAGAAAAATTTTGCTGCAGCATTATTTTAAATTTTTTTCTAGTGTATCACATCACTCCGACACCGAAACCTCTTTAAATAAAACTTTAATGTTTAATAACTACAAACATTAAACATTATTGCAGCCTATTTTCATCTTCAACTCTATGAAGCTTTGCCTACAAATCTTTGCAGATGAAACCAGATCACCCCGAAACCGAAAACTCTTTAAATAAAACTTTACCTGATTAGCAACTATCAACATTAAACAACATTGCAGCCTGTTTTCATCTTCAACTCAAAGATGCTTTGCATGCAAATCATTGTAGATACATTTTCCATTTATCATTCCCTTATGTCTCTTTTTTTTTTAGGTAAAATACAATAAGGTAATAAAGTTAAGTAAATAAATCACTATAATTTTTTTTCTAGGATGAAAATCTCGTTCTGAAACAGAATTACATTTTGATTTGAAACCATATGGCTGAAATAGTTCTTAAAACTATTCAGCCATATGGTTTCAAATGGATGAAAGTGCTAATCAACGCAAGAAATAATGAAATAAGTTTAAGCACAAATTTCTTACCAATTATTTCATAAAAGTACTAAAGCAAGAACAGAGGAGAATGCGTTAAATTACTAATAGTTATGATAAATTATTTCTGTTCTTATTTATTTATTTTATTAAATTTTTCAAATCACAACCATTTTTTTCTGGAAAATGCGAAACTGCCATCCGTCTATTAGAAGGCTTTAAGGAAAATGAACGATATAAATTTTACTTACGAGTATATTGGGCAAATCTTCCAAAGCAATAATAAATGTTATATTATTCTGATCAACTAAATTTGCTCATTGTGCAACTACACGAAATGTATTTCTTTCTAAAGGCTTGTTTTAAATAAACTGATATTTTTCAAAAATTTATAACTGGCAGATGGTTAAATTTACATTTGTTTCCAAAAGATGTTCCACTAAGCCCTATTTAGTGGAAGAATGACCGAGGAGGCTCTGAGGATATTTTTAACCAACAATAATAATATTTATATCCAATCAATTTATTTTATCTTTCGCTTCTTTGTATTGTCTTCATTATGTAAAATGCAAATGGTGAAAAGTAGTAAAATTTAATTTTTTTTTTCAATAACAATACATATGAAATTACAATTATGAATCACGAAATGATTTATGAAATATATTATAAATTATGAAAAGAATATATGACATGGATAAATTATGATCAGAATATGAATTTATAAAACTTTAAGAAGTATTTCTCATAGAGGTATTCAATTCGAAATAAAGTAACTAAATTCAGGAATAAATAATTACGCCTTTCTGATAGCTTTTCTTATCATTTATAACAGTTCTTTGTTAAAAGCCATAATATATTCAGCTTATTTTATTCACTTTCAGAATATAAACACAGTGAGAAAAGTTCATAATATTGACTATTTCAAACTGCACGTTAAATAGTTTAAAATGTTTAGTTGTCTTTTTTCTTCTTCCTTTTTTCGGGTTGTATATTCACAACTGCTAATGAACTTCTTTTTGGAGTGAGTTCCGATAAGAATATACACACAGTAAGAAAAGTTCATAATATTGACTATTTCAAACTGCACATTTTAAGGAAATCCAAGGGAACTTCAAAATTCAAGCACGTCCTTTGGAAAAACAAAATAAAATACCGTATATCCTGGTGTCGATCTTTTGTATAAGTCGACCCCCTATTTCTAATTACGCGATAGCAAATTTCTGGTATAATGGGTGCTTAAGTAGTTAAGTAAATACGAAATGGGTATACGAATGGGTGTTAAGTAAATACGAAAATTTCTACAAAAAAACACTTAAAAAAATTATTTCAAGTTTAAAATATTTAACACCAAAAAATACTTAGAAAAACAGGAGTACTACTCTCTTAGACATCATGCATTAAATGATTTTCTAGACACTTTGCAAAATTTGGATTCAAATATTATTGTAAAATCTTTTACAAAGTGTGGAATTCTTTGGATGGGGGGGTGACAACGGTAGAACACAGCAGATGATGTCTCATCCATTGCAGAGACACAACACTGATAACGTTATTGAATACAGCACAAATCATGTTAAGGAATTTCTATTATTGCAATTATCATTATAATGCATATTATAATTTATATTACTGAATAAATTTCCAACTTCACAGTATATTTTAAAAGATTTCATTTTGAAATACTCTTGAATAAATGGCAAATTATCTTAACTTTTCTTATTTTTTTCTGAGCATAAAGTATTCTTTCTAAAAATAACTTTAGACGTAAAAAATAATTGTTGAAAGGAATTGCGAAATTAATTGGATATAACATAGTTTTTAAAAGAAGTAAATTTATATAGAGTTGTTTATTGTTTATAATGCCTCGATATTTCACGCCTATTCTCCGACTTTATTACCGGTGTCTCCAGTTTAAAAAGTGGATCGGGTATATGTTTTATACATGCAGCACGTGACAATCAGCTTGCATATTCGAGTAAATACTGCTGCTGTATTACAAATACCTCAAAGCGCTGTTAGTACCTTTTTTCTCACCGCTTCCATACCTTCCAGCATATAATGTTAGATAACATTGAGTTAATACCACATTACAAGTCTTCTTTCTATCCCCAAAGGGATAAAACGTTTTTTAGTAGAAAGCAAAACAAACATTATCATTTAAACAATTTGTCAAACATAGTTAAACGAGCTTTAAACTGATCTATTAAACAGCGTTTCATCAGATTAATATCTATAGGAGGATACAAACATAATAAAAAGTACTTGTCAAAGGTCAACTACTTCGGGCATTTTGATTATCCATCAAATCTAAGTAAATGAATGTTGAACAATTTTTCTCAATAATCTTTTTGTTCTTGCGTTTTTAAATGACATTACTTCAATTTTTTTTTTTTACTTGGTAAGCGATTTTTAGAAAACGTCTTCTATTACTTTTGTGTTTTTCTAGAGGGTTGACTCATTTCTCAGCAATCTCTGCTGTGTCAAAACTTGAAACTTTTGCTTATGAACTAGGCTTTCTTTTTCTCCTTTACCAAGTATGATTAATGGTTCCGGCTTACAAATGTTCTCTCCGTTTTCGTCCTGTGAAGGCTGGCTTACTTGAGTAGAAAGTCATGATATCTGTCCAATATGCCTCGTCATTCCGTCTCTGGCGATCTTTTCACGTGTTATTTATAATCTGTGAAAAATGCTTTTACTACTAACAGACTTCCTCTAAACAGTTAATCATCTTCTCCCCTTCTTATAAAGTTTAATTTCATTTCTCTCTCTTTAAGACGTGATTCTAATGGCTTCACTAAAAGTGTACTTAAAATAGAACCAATTGTTTTCAAATCCAACTGAAGTTTATGCTGCTTTAGATGAGTCAAGTATTAGTCTTGCATTTTTATTGAAAGTGATAGTCAATTATTAAACTTGAATTAAAATTGAATATCTTAGTTAAGTATCAATTTTTTAAGTACAGGGAAAGTCATGCAGAGATGCCAATTTGTTTCAATTGAGGACAATTTTTTTTCTAGTGGTTTCAAACTTTATTGTTTTAGTGTATGATTCTGAGTTTATTAATTTTGAATTATGTAACTACTTGCAATAATTTAACGTTCATATGCAAAGCCACTATATTACGGTTTTCTCCTGGCGAGTAAATTTAAGTATTGGCAAAATTATCAAAAACGTTTTAGTATTTAATTCTCTAAAAGTTCATTGCAGAACGTAAAACAGTTGGCCTCCTTCTCTTGTATTTAGTTAAGTATTGCAGAAATATTAGACAAGTTATAGTTTTGTATCAATATTGAAAGTATTAGCCTTGAAACTATAAATAAAGAAATAGTTTTTCTAGTGTAATTAAGTATTAGTCTTTCAACTTTAAAGAAAGTAATAGTTTTCTAAGTTTAATTCAAGTATTAGTCTTGCAAGAATTGGTCTTACAAGAATTAGTCTAGCAATTATTAGTTAAGTATTGATCTTACAAGCCTCCCTCAATCTGGTAGAGAGTATTTATCGTGATTTTTTAGACTTCTACTAAAAACTTAAAAATTCCTCTTTTATTAGGATTATTAAAAGGAATAAATAAAAAAAAATCCACTGTAATATTTTCAATGATATTTGCAAGTAAAAAAAAATAAATCATTGGTAAGAGAAAATATATATCAAGTTTCATGACGAACATATAACGATGCCCATAGACCCCTCTAATAATCAGATTTTATAGATTTTAGTTTCAATATATATATATATATATATATATATATATATATATATNATTTTTCAAGAGTTAAGTATGTTTTCTTTAGATAGTTAAAATATTCATCAATCAAGGACGCTACAGGTGACTAAAAATGTAAAAAGTTGTAGAAATGCAATTTATATATATATATTTGTTACTTATTACCATGGCAAAGTGCCATTATTGTTGCATTTTATGTAATCTGTCGATTGTTTTTGCTTATGTTCTCATTACAGGATGAATGGGAGAGGAACTATTATTGGTCTCAGGATCCCAGCTAGACCAATCAGACCGAACCAAAAACTTACAGACCCCTTACAGAACTTACAAATCTATAATGGTGAGAGTTTATTGAGATTAGAAAATTCGCTGTGTTATACTAATCACTATGATAAATATCACTTTATTTGTTAATCACTATGATAAATATCACTTTATTTGTTAATCACTATGATAAATATCACTATTATCGAAAGTAAACAAGCTTTACTTTCTCAATATAATGCCTAATTGCCTTTATTGCCGCTTTTATGCTCCAATAAAAAAAATTTTGAACGAAAAAAAGCTGCTGAAAATTTTTATATTTTGAAATCAGTTTCTTTATAAATATTGTCGCAAAATATTGTCAATGTTAATTTACCCGACGGGTATATACGTCGTACCCATCGCAATAGAGGTCCGACCAACAGGTAAAACAAGCGAAATGCCTTTAATTTGTTGAGATAGAATGGATATTTAAAACAAGAAACTACTTTATTTGATCACACAATTACCATTTTTATATGTGTTCATTTTTTGTGGCTTATAACTACTTTAGAATAGACCTTCATATTATGAAAACCGTGAAACGATGATGCATTTTCATTCTATGAAAGCGTCTTTGTAAATTCAGTTTCTATGAGTAAAACGCTCCCTTCTTTCAAATCACAAATCTTTCTTTTTTGTGACGTATGACCAAAAATGAGACAAAATAATTTTGATGTATGGCTTCTGAAGGCAGCTTTCCCTGTGTCTCCCCACCCCTCAAAACACTTCCGTATTGTTTTCATCCCCAAGAAGAGGGGTGTGAGGTGAACATTTTAGTTTAAGACTTTTAAGACGAATATAATAAGATTTTCTGATTAAAGTGGAGCGGTGTCCCGCAAGGCAGCAGGCGCCAGGCCTCAGCCAATTGGGCCATTTTTCAAAAGGTTTGGCGAGAGTTAATTTTAATGGCATGAATGAACTTGTGTTCATTCGACAATAGGGCAGTTTCCAGTCTTGTGTGCCTCATCGCAACGGAAGGCGGCGAGCTATCCTCAAAAGACTAACACCCCCGCACCCGACTGTCTTTTCTATAGAAAATTGTTTGCTGTGTTGTGAACAATGTGATTAATGCAACCCAGCGGCAACAAATGCGACAAGAAATTAGGGACCACGAAACTAACCCCCTTTTCTTCCCACAGCAGCTTCATAAATAAAACCGCAGAAAAGAACAATAAATTGTCTGTCGACATTTTGAAGACCAAGATAATAAATTAATACCTTGTTTTGGAGGACACTTCTGCTTCGTTACTTAAGTTTTCTTCCCTCAATTTCTTTTTAGGGAAAAAAAATGGGGAAAAAAGGGATTTTGCGTGTTGAGCAAAAACGAAAGCATATTTTAGAGCATGGAATTCTTTTTGTAGGCTGTAGTTATTATTATTTTTTCTTTCTTTCTTTTTTTTTTCTTTTCGCTCTTTCTCCCCCACTACATAAGCCTCTTCATCTCATTTAAGAAAATCGAAAACGGGCTTAACAGTTTATTTTGCGTATTTCTCTCATCATATTTTCTTATCAATAGATTTTAGAAAGAAAAAAAATTTTCGAAATATAATTTAACTATTCTTTTAAGTTAATGTTTCTTTTTTTTTTACTCGCATCTAAATCAATTAAAGGATTTATTATAGAGAACGAGTAGCCATAGAAAAGAAAATTTGAAAACGTAAACCGATTGCATCAAACAAGTGTGTAGATAATTTCTTGCTTTAGCTACAACTTTAAATTTAAAGAGAAGTCATGTCCGGAATGCTTCAAGTTTGATGATAGAGTTTTCAATTTTATTTTCTCGCCAAACTAGTGATTTTTCAAGAGTTAAGTATGTTTTCTTTAGATAGTTAAAATATTCATCAATCAGGGAAGCTACAGGTGACTAAAAATGTTAAAAGCTGTAGAAACGGAATTCATTCCTTTTTATTTATTGTCTCTTTAATCATTCAATCGTAACTACCACTGTGACTTACATTTCAAATTATTCATATAAAAACCGAAATCTTTCTTTATATTCACCTTCTTATAGTAAACTGAAAAATTACGCTAGAAATGTAATTTTTTTACTATTTTAATAAAAATTTGAATTTTGTTAGTCCCCGTGGTAATCCAAAGATAAATATTAACTTGTCTGTCGAAACTTTGTGATAGAAGACAAATATTATAAATTAATACCTTCTTTTTTTTTGGGGGGGGGAACTTTGCAGTTCTGCTTCGTTATTTAAATTTTCTTCTTTTAATAAATTTTGGGAAGAAAGGAAGAGGTATTTTGCGTGTTGATGAAAAAGTAAAGACACATTTTAGAGCATTAAGTTTCTTTCAAAGCAAAAGTTTTTTTTATTATTATTAATTTTCTCAAAAAATATATTATTTCTTCTTCACCTTCGTTATGCAAGCTTCTTCATCTTAATTAACCCTTTAACGGGCCATTTATTTCTAGTAAAGGTAAATTAAAGTATTTTTGGAATTGAAATTGCTTTAAGAAGAGTAATTGATATNATTTCAATTCCAAAAATACTTTAATTTACCTTTACTGGAAATAAAGGGCCCATTAAAGGGTTAACAAAAATTTGAATTTTGTTAGTCCCCGTGATAACCCAAAGAGAAATATTAACTTGTCTGTCGAAACTTTGCGATAGAAGACAAATATTATAAATTAATACCTTTTTTTGGGGGGGGGGGGANGGGGGAACTTTGCAGTTCTGCTTCGTTATTTAAATTTTCTTCTTTTAATAAATTTTGGGAAGAAAGGAAAAGGTATTTTGCGTGTTGATGAAATAGTAAAGACACATTTTAGAGCATTAAGTTTCTTTCAAAGCAAAAGTTTTTTTATTATTATTAATTTTCTCAAAAAATATATTATTTCTTCTTCACCTTCGTTATGCAAGCCTCTTCATCTTAATTAACCCTTTAACGGGCCATTTATTTCTAGTAAAGGTAAATTAAAGTATTTTTGGAATTGAAATTGCTTTAAGAAGAGTAATTGATATAAGAAAAAAAACTCATTTAGCTTATAAAAATGCCATTTTTTTGGTGGTAAATATATTTAACATGACCTATTAGGAACTTATTGACTTTTATTTTTCTCTATTTATAAAATATATTTCATAAATGCTACAAACTTCAAAAGGAATTATGTATTTTATAACTTTTATACGTTTTTTTAAACTAGCAAATGGCTACCAATTTTATTAAACGCACTTCAAGAAAGCTGAAGTTATTAACAAATGGAAACCTAAATCAAAGGTGGTGGTAAGTATACTTACCACGGCCTTCGAAAGGGTTATGGAAGACAAAATGCTCTTACTGTTTGTTTTGTTATTAGATTTCAAAACATTGAAAGAACTAAAACTTAAAATGCCCTTCTTAATTTTATTTTTTCCACATCTAAATCAATTTAAGTATTTATTGTGAAATAACTAAAAGGAAATTTTTAAAATTAAAAAAAATATTTATAAATCTATATATTAAATATGCGTGAAATTAATTTAAATACAATTTTAATTTTAAAATTTTGTGTCAGTTAAATGTCAAATTTCATATTTTTACATCTTAATCATTTCGTCAAATTGCATTTTTTCAAAAAAGAATTTTTCTTTTTTTTTACTATTCAAAATTTTGCTCAATTTTTACGTCCTGCCAATTCTTATCACAAAAAAGAAGAAAAAAAGATGTTAATATACCATTAATGATACGTGCGTCAAATATCCGAAAATTAATTGAATTTAATTTCATAAATATTCAATTTTTCAATTGAACTATTCATTCCTTACAACTACTATACATTATCAAGACTATATGTTTAAATCGAAAATCTGCGATACATTCTTACTTTAATAATAAACTGAAGGAAACAAATGAGAAAATAACGCTTCTTTAAATCTTTTTTGATCGATTAATACTCTTTGTTAGGCACCCTTTATTGCATTTACAGGAGCATGTTCCCACTCTGGCATAATTAAATGTTTGATACAAGTTTAAAGCTCCAAAATTGTGTGCTTTTTTTAAATTTTTAAAAAAAAGAACTTTGTAAAAACACTTCCAAATGAAGAATTCTTTTTTACCCCTTTTTTTCAAGAATTATGAATACAAAGAGTGGCTTATTTTATTTTATTTTATAACCGTCGATGAACAGCTTTGGGCTTACGACTACAAATGTTCAACTCCGTAGCTTTGCAATTTTGAACCCAATCCAGAAGACAAGAGAACTCTTAGATCAAGTAAAGGGAGAAATTTGCTTCGTGGAGGACTTTACGATGAAACTAACCCGTATTTGCTGTACATGGAGGGAAGACCACGAGAACCTCCCACCGCTAGCCCGACGGCAAGGGGACTCTAACCCATGATCCGTCTACCACTGAGGATACTTTTCGTCAATACTGTGGCCGTGCGAGGAATTCGTATCGTCCAGCCATCGCTGGGATTCGAACTCGCTCATTAGAAGGCGAACGCTCTCTTCCTTGAGCCACCCCGGCACGAGTGTGACTGATTAATTTTTTAACGCAAAAGTTTTAAATGCTTGCTTAAAATTCGTGAAAAAAATCAGTATTTTTTTTTAAATTTATTTATTATTATTATACTTTAAGTTGTAGGGTACATGTGCATANTTGTGGCTTGAAGTTAGGCTCGCAGAAAATGCCGTTCATGGGTTAAATTTAGTAGGAACAACACAACCTGTGACGTAGGCTATATTATACCCAATTGAGACAGTTTTTGCTACCCATGATTTTAAATGTGGCGTTTAACGGAGTCAATCCAGAAAGAAAAAGCATTTGACCAATAGGGAACCAGTGATCGTTATAAGGTGATCACAACTTTTTTTATTTATTTATTTATTTTGTATGAAAAATTATACACGTTCTTCAAAATTTTCCTTTTTTTATATTAAGATATAGTTTTCCCAGAACATAGTTACCAACTTGCGTAGACATTCAAAAATATGACAGCATGCCCTAATTAAGAAAAAAAAATTTGGAAGTGGGGACTAATGATTCACAAGGCTGTTGGAAATGTTAAAAGATTTAACGGGCCATTTATTTCCAATAGGATTAAATCGAAATATTTGTGGAATCAAACTCGATATAAAAAAATCATTTAGCTTACTAGATAAAATTAATTTAAATTTTAACAAAATTTTTTGGTGGTAAACAAATTTTCTACCGCTTATGAGATGATAGAAAATAGAGGGGAACTAAATTTTTATTTGGTTTTGTTTTTAAGATAAATTTGACGAATGCAACAAACTAAACATGAAATTATCTATTATAACTTTTTTCGCATTTTATAAAGTTGTCCTTTAGTCATCCATTTTTAACGTACTTAATCCGACGTGTAATTATTAAGAAATGGAAGCCCAAATTAATTTTCATTCAAACTGATAATTTCAAAAATATCTTAGTCATTCAAAGTGATTATAATCGAAGTAAATTTAAAATCAGAAGGAAATATGAAAGAGACAAAATGTTTTTACTATAAAACAAATATATATATATAAATTATAAGGAATATTCTTGAAATAATTTATATGTTATTGCTACTCCTAAAGGGATATTTATTTTGCTTGGTAGAATCGCATTGCATTGTAATGACATAAGCAAAATATGCTGCTTTCCTCAAGATAAGTAGATCTTAAAGTAATTTGAGACAAACGTAACATCTTTAGGTTAAATACAAGTATCGAATATATCTTCCAAATGTGATAAAAGAAATGTGAATTTAAATCTCAGCCACTAATTCATCTCTGTTTAAATTAAGTTCTGGTAATACTAATTTAATAACGAACTATATAAAATTGTTGATATTTCCCTACACGTTTCGTGCTATTAGGTCTACTTCAAAATAATGACTTGCTTTCAAGAAACTCTGGTGTATATAAATCCTGAACATTGATGAAAACATCGTCAACACTTTTAAACCAACAAAACAAATATTAGACTGATTGAGCAAGATAAGGGACTTAACACTACAGTATTCAACTTGGTAGGAAGTCTTGTTTCGTCTCAAAAGCAAAATATACTGCTTTTACCAAAATAAATAGATCTTAAAATGGTTTGAGCCATCTTTAGGTAAAAAAATACACATACGAATTCATCTTCTAAATACAGCCAAAAAAATGTGCATTAAAATCACGGCCACTAATTCATTTCTATTTAATTTAAGTTCAGGCAAAAATTAGCCTATTAATAAGCTCTGTAAAAACGTTAATAGTTCAGTACAAGTTTTATGTTATAAAGTGTATAACAAAATAGGTGTCTAGCCTCAAACTTTCAAGAGTGTATAAATAATGAACATTGATGTAACCATCGTCGACATTTATAAAACCAACAAAACAAATGTTAGAGTAAATAAGCAAGATAAGCCACTAAACACTCCAGTAGCGTATTCAACTTGGTAGGAAGTCTTGTCAAGACAAAAGCAAAATATACTGCTTTCCCCGAAATAAATAGATCTTAAAGTGGTTTGAGACAAACGTAACATCTTTAGGTTCTGTTCTAATATTCGAATACATCTTCTTCTGAATGCAGTAAAAGAAACGTGACTTCAGACCTTTCACGTACGCTGTTTATTTATAGCGTCTTTGCATCATTTTTCTTTGCCTCTTTTTCTCCAGCGAAGAAGTGCTAATCTACGCACCTGCTTCCCGCAAAGAGCGCTCTGTTTGTTTTTGTTTATTCTTTCCGCAGCCCCTATGTCGTAAGCTGTTCTAAAGTTAAAGATGGAAGTATAAAATGGCTTTCAAATCTCCTCGCTGGGAAATTCCGGATGCATTTCACACTGTTATCAAAGTAATCAATCACAGTTCTGTGATTTATTTTCGAAACAGTGCTACTAATGTAGTGCACCGTGATCAAAATTTCTCAAATTTCAAAAAGAAATCAAAGGAATTTTCGAACATTTTTCATGGTGAAACTATTATTATTATACACCTCAACAATGAAATATAAATAATTTAACACTATAACTTCCCTTTTGATTTTCTTTGATAGAGTGTGTAATCTAGTTTCTTCTCAAATATTGTATAACAATTTATCAAGTAGTTTATTTATTTAATAAGCTCATATAACATTAGTAAGACGTATGATTGGAATCTAAGTCTCACTCCATTTATTTCATTTCTCCCCGTTGTAAACGATGACTATTGCATGTTCTAACTTGCTTTATAGCTGTTTTGTCTGATCTTGTTGCACAATATTGTTAATTTTTTTTTCTTTCATATATCTGGAGATGTTAACACATTAACACTGGACAATTCAAATTACAATTATGTAAAAAGTGTTAATATAAGAATTATGCTTGTTTTCTACACTGTTATCTATCTTAATTCGATGAGTAATTTTCTAAACGGTGATACTAATGTTGAGCATCGTTATCATTTTTTGCCAAAAGTCAGAGAAAAATCAAAGAATTTTTTAAACTTTTCTCATAGTGTCCGTCAAACTATATCTCTATGTCTTGTCTGCTATGCACATCAGCAATGAAATAGAAATAATTCAGCACAATACCTTTTCGTTTGATTTCCTTTGATAGATTGCGTAAAACTAGTTTCTCCTCAAGTATTGCGCAATGATATATAAAATTCTTTATTTAATGTGCTCACATAACATGAATAAAACATATGATAAGAATTTAAATGGTACACTATTAATACATTTTCATAACTGTAACAGATGGTAATAGCATGTTCGAACCTGCTTATGATTGTTTCATGAACATGATGTTTGATGTTTAGCAATATCTAGCACAGAAATTATCCGATGAACATATATTTTATCGGAGCAAAATATCTCCGCAAAATATTCTTAATTTTATTTTCAAAACTAAGTGTAATTAAGTGTTTTTGTTCTATTTATTTTTGTATTATAGAAGCGTATACTTAGCAATTTTTTTTTGCTGATGAAATCAGCACATTTTGATTATTGCAGTAATGTAAATCAATCCAATGAAAAGGAGACAAATATCAATACATTTACAACCATCACGATACGTTGTTTTGTGACAAAAATATTTCAATACATTTCCTTATAATCCTCTTTATATAAAAGCGGCATCATAAAAGCATTTTGGGAACAGCCAGTTGTTAGATTTCTGAAGGGAAGTTTAGTTAGTTAAGGAATTAAGTTAGTTAAAGGAAGTCTAGTTTCTTAAGGGAATAAAAACTTTCGTTAACTACGGTATCAGGGCGACAAAATGCTCAGCATTTTCACCGGTAGTTTTCATCTCCCAGACTAACTGGTACCCATCTATTTTAAGTTTGTAAGGCTTTAACCCTGTCTATCTCACTAACTGCTCAGTTCTTTAATCATTGCGCTACTACTGTCCTATTAACACCTTTAACCACTGTAACATGAATTAAATTCTTGGAAATCCAGTTTCATCTATTCAGCGTCTATGTTCCCAATTCATGAAAAAATAAATTCCTCATAAGTTTAAAAACTTTTAACGAAAATTTCTCGTTTTCAGAACTAACACAGCATTTTCCTGGAGTATAATTCCTGAATTGTAGATTTCAATAATATTACCAGTTGTTGTTGTTAGTCTGGGGGAATCAAAACTTAACGATTTCGTGAACAACGGTTTGTCTTCCCTGACAAACTGGTTCCCATCCATTTGAAGTAGGTAAGACTTCAACTCAGCCCAGCACACTAACAACTCATTTCTATAACTACTGCGCTACCCATTGTCCTATTACTGTACTTGAATTAAATATTTGGAAATCCGTCCATTCAGCGTCAATGTTCCCAATGTAAGAAAAAGAAATTCCTTGTAAGGTTAAAAGCTGTTGACTAAAATTTCTCGTTCTTAGAACTATCACAGCATTTTCGTCCACCATAATTATTAAACTGTAACTTTCAATATGTGCATAAAATTGAGCCAAAACTGTGTTTCTGGTCAAATACGGGGCTGTCTATGACCTCAAAAGTCACTGGGGAACCATAAATATGTCGCCTAAGGTTGGCAAGAATGTCCTATTGTCCAGGTGTCCTATAGCGGTCTTCTAGCTTCGTGAGTCCATCTGCGCCCCCACCAAACTTCATATAGCATCCGCTGGCAAAGGACGATTATTAATGATGTTCTGGCTAGGTCAGTGAGCGAAAAAGGGATGCAGGGAGTTTCTATAGTAACTTCCGGTTCTCTTATCTGTCATCTGTAGTTGGAATATTACTTCAGGGACTTTCTTTACACATTCCCTAAAGATTACACTATTTATTTATATGCTTATGTTAAAATAAATCACAATTTTAATCAAACACCTATTGAAAAGGATCTATCAAAAGCTATATAAAAACATATAAATATCCTCATTTCTGTGCCGATTTTGAAAATACTTTCTTCTATCAGCTGCAAACGCATTTTCAAATTGTGAAGCTCTTACAAGTCACCTTTTATATGTACAATTGCGGTACGGTCTTTAGGAAAGATTTAACAAAGTGGCGGAGCTAAAAGTAGTAAGAAATTTCTAAAAAGTGAGGGGCACTCCTCCTGTCTACATAAAAGGTGTAACAGCCTAACAAACCTGACACTCAAATTTACCTATCTTTCTTGATAGGTAAAATATTTTTTTCAATTGAAACTGCAAAAACAGAGCTCATACATTAAAACATGATTGTTACTTTTTTCTTGTATATAATATACTATATATATATATGTGTGTGTGTGTGTGTGGTGTACATATATATAACTCTAACAGTAAATAAATTTTTCAAAGAATGTTAGAAAACTATGTTTAACAGTTAACTGTTACCGTGGCAAAATATGCTTATTTTGATCCCCCCCCCCTTAAAAAACGCACTTTTTCTGATGAATCACATCTTTTTATCTTTTTTCTTCAAAAAAAAACATGCGGACAAAGTTTTGAAAATTTTGCTTTTATCTTTTAACCGCTATAATGGTTCAAAAATTTGTCGCTCTACTGTTTATTTAATTTTTCTCGATTTTATTCATATATTTTGAATGATTAAGTTTAACCATAATATTTCCTTCATAAAAAGCCCTCAATCCAAAGACAACTATGCAATTAAATAATTTCTATTAATTAGTTTGTTAACGATGAAAAAATTTAATTGTAAGGCATAAAAACTTTTATATATTTAGAATTTTCAGATTTTTATAACAAAAATCTAGATTTTTGCACTACTTGTCTCATTAAAAAATGCTAAAAAGCCTATTTAAAAATAAGGGACAGAATGATAAAAAAACAAGTAAAAGAACATTACAAACTATGATAAATCTTTAACGGTCTTAAATATTGATGTCAATGAATTATCATTTTTAAAAAGATTATTTATAGAATTTTATTTCCCCTGAACTGCATATTTTCGGAAAAATAAACTAACGATTGTTTATACTGGGATAAGAAATAGAGGATTAAACATAAATTTAAGAACTACATAAAAATGGGAAGCTAGGAAATGCTATATCGGTATGATAGCTATATTTACAGATTTATGTTTTTAACTATCGATTCTAAAGTTTGAAAGTATATTTTCAAAAATAACGTCCAATTTTCGAAGACTTTCTCTAAGAAATAATCTGAAAATAAATAAATATTGACGGTATTGTTTCGGGTCTGTTAAGCATGAAGTCTCTTCAATAAAATGTAGAATGCGTGTAAGATAAACTTGTCATACTATGAGAATAAAGCCATTCTTGGATCCGCTGTCATCATCTGTTTTGGGTAGTTTTCTCCGACAACAGAGACATCTTTTTTCTTCCCCCTCTTCTTCTTATTCTTTTGGTACAAGAGGGTGGTATCTCTTCCGTCATTGCCATGATATCTATACCACGCCCGTCCCTCCCTTCTCTACAAATTACGAGGGATTGTGCAAAAATTACTAAATTATGAACCCATAATAAGAGTATTCGGGGTTATTTTATTTATGTATTAACTGGGCTATTACATATCAAGACGGAAAAGATCATACACTAGTAGGAAAATCAATTCATTATAGTTAGTTTTCAAAAAGATGCCAACTGCACCAGATTTGACAATATATTTTAATAAACTGTAGACAAATACCAACTTAAATTTGCAGATTTCCGGTTTATTTTGCCAACTTTTTAAAATTGTCAACTCGGCTTGCGTGTATTGCTTTATTGAAATTACATACATTTGCAGGCTTGTTTACTCAATTCTTAGGCATATAAACCTTTGTCAAGTAGAAGGACAAATAGAACAATTTAGAGAAGGACATCACAAAGAATATGTACGACGGGATTCGAACCCTCCACGCTGCGTTTGACGGGCGATACTATTGGGCCAGGGAAGCCCCGGCTTAAGTCTAATAAAGTGACTTATCACAAAAATCTTTGAATTATTTATAAGTAGTGGTGAGTAAAATCTCTATATATCAAATTTACTAAACCAAGAATTATACATTACCACTTGAAATATTTATCCGCTGACCGGTAAACTTTAGCATCTCTGGGAAGATTAAAATACTGCTAAAATTCTTTTGATAGTTAAAGCAAATGTGAGAGATGGCAACTGCTCCGCTTTCTGCAAAACTTTTAATAGACTGGCTGCGAATTTAATTGTAAAATTTATTGAATAATAATAATTACGCCCACTCTTTAAAAGTGTCACCAAAAGATAACTGCAATGAAGTTATATTCCATATGATGCTTCGAATTTTCAATGTGTAGTGAAGAAAAAGTACTTAAAATGAGAAGTACTAAATAACTTAAATTTCGGTTACCCTAGAATATACTTTTTTTCGAAGAGAAGCAAGTTGGCATCTCTGGCATATCTACAGCTGAATAAAATAGCGAAGAGTCCTAAACAGTTATTTTTACTACTCATACAATAAACAGAGATGCTCCACTTTTTTTTTTCTTAAAAAATTTGTTAGCAACGAAATTTTTGGTGTGGCATTTTTCCTTTTAAGTAATTTTTTCCACCACTACATATCAAAAATTTAAATTATCATATGAAATGCTACCTTATTGCGATTAACTCGTGGTAACACAAACTAAAGGCAAACAACGTTAAAGAGCACAAAAAAAAACCCTTTAGTTTGTTTAGTTGTTTACCTTTAGTTTGTATTTTAGCACAAAAGTCGCCCACTTGTGTATTCGTGATCACACGTTTAAAGAGTGGGAGTAATTAGCCTTAGTTTACAAATATTACTATTTAATTTGACTAATTTATTGACTACCAATTTATTGAAACTATTCCAGAAAGCAGAGCAGTTGACATCCTGGTATGAATGAATTGGTTTTGTTACCAGTTTGTCTTCTTTTCCGTCCTTATTTCAGCTCTGTTTATTATCAACGCAATCTCATCAGTTAACGAGTGAGATTAGTCCCGCAATTTAAACAAGAATAAAAAGTGGTGCCCAAATCCTTTTGCTATCAGTCTATGTCAAAAAGAAATAATGCAATGATAACCAACACATTTTTTAAATGGTAAACCTGTTAAGTATAGGTATTAAGTTAGATTTGGTAACTAATCAACTAAAAAAAAATCCTATAATTTTTTAATATAAAACTTACTACAGGGTTCATACGCACATGGGAAAAATGGTAGTAGTATTAGTACAAATTTTTTTATATTATTTTTATAGCTACCGGAATATTTTATTTTCTCTAAATAGTGAAATAATCCGACGGTGGCATGTAGGAAATTTTCTTTTGATAGTGGAAGATAATATTAAGAAACTTGATACCGGTAAGTAATTATTCCAGATTGCAATTTCACTGTTTTCTCTTAGCTTGCTATTTCAATTAAACGTTTTTCAAGCTCTCTAGGAAAACTGGTATCAACTTTATCAATAGAAGCTGAAAAAGCATTATGTTCCCCCTTAAGAATTAAAAACCAAATACTAAAGTTTTAGATCTAAATTCGTACTTTTTGAGTGCTCAAAACATTCTGGAAGTTAAAAACACAATAAAATAGAAATTTTTATCTTAACATTACTACCACTTTTTAAATTTGCGTATGAACCGTACTCAATCATTTTCCAATGGGTTAAAATACATTACTAATGAACCGAAGTTTATAGCTAAAACGCAGCAATCTTCATTATTTGGATAAACTAACTGAAGTCATTAACAAAAGGAAACTTAAATTAAAAGTGATAGAAAAGTTAACATGGACTTTAAAAATTGGTGGTAAGTATACTTACCATGGCTTTAGAAAGGGTTAAGATGATTTCAACCACTACTACACATAAATAAATAAAACCGATGTATAAATGTCTGGGTAGACATATTTGTAAATGTAATATAGGTTGAATTCCGACCCACCCCAGGGGGGTATACGGAGATAAAAGTAAAATTATTACAATAAAATTTCTCTAAAAACTAAAGTTACAGTAAAATTTCGCCAAATGACAGTGGTGGTGATCAGTTAAAAGTGGATTTACAATAACGCTTGACAATTAAAAACATGTGTTAAAGGCAATGAAGCCCAATAGCGCCGGTGTAAATGTCGAGAATTAAATGATTATAATAATAAGGAAACAAGAGATAAAAAAATCTCAAAACTAAAATCAATGAAAGCTAAAAGTCCAAATAGTAAATGTCTAAAAGTAAAAGTCTGACTAGAAGTCTATGAAGTCTAAAATCAAAAGTAGATAAAAATTCAAAATGTAAGGCTAAAAGTTGATTAGTAAAAATTAACGATGACATGCTCAATATTGTTGGTTCATGACTAGGGTCAGTTGATCTGGGGCTAGAATGTCCTCGAGGGTTTGTTTAATAATTTGAGTCACAATTTTCCTGCAGGTCAATATAGCGAAGAATTGATGTTCCTCTTCGCAATTATTCATGTGATATTTGTAAATGTAAATACAATGTAACAAAATTTCTTTGAGTATAATTGCAATTCGTTGATCTTTTTACTACCATTTACAGAAATCTTCCTGGGAAAGAGTAAACTATAGCAAAAACATAGTTGCCAACTTGTACGGTAGTTAATATTTTCCCAGCACGTTTTAACGTATAATCCTTTATTTTAAAAGTTAAATTTTAAACTGCTTTTGCTATTGTAGTGTCATAATTAACAAAAAATACAACGTGAGTTCTAAAAATTTATTTCAAAACTTAATACACAAGTTCTTAAAAGAAAAAAAAATCACTTAAAGAAAATTCAGAACACGGAAAAAAAAGAAAACATCATAGATCGTGTTTAACTCGATCAAGATATTCAACCATAGCACGAGACAATTTTTAATAAAATCTGCTCTGAGCTCTGTTTTGTTAAAATATGCTCGTTATGTTACACTATCATAATAATTCTAACCTATGTACATATCAATTAGGTAGTCGTAAGAATCGAAAGCTAAAATTTCTTTGGTACCCTCTTAAAAAGGTTCCATTTGCTATAAAACTAATATTCAGAATGCTTTAGCTCAAAAAAATAAATATTAGGATCCCGAACGTTAAAGTTTAAAAAAATCATACATTTTCTCAAAAAATGAGATGTTTTTCTCTGTAAAACCTGAGCAGGTAGTTACAGAAACATTGTTTTGTAGATAATGCTTTAAGCAGAAACTTTTATAATTATTTGCCAAACCAGCTTTTTCTAGCCCACCCGATAGACTTGATTTTCTACAGAAAGATAAAATTTTCACGATATTGGTAATTATCGTAAAATCATAAAATTAAAAAGTCAAAAATACGAATTTTTGTAACAAGATAAGCATAAAATGCCAAATTGGAAAAAAAATGTATATGAAAGAAAATTACTTTATTTCAAAAAATTATTGAAAATATAGTATTGTGAACTATGGTATAAATAGCAAATTAAGGAATCACAGCTCATTTAATGCTGTTTAACTTTTGAAATAAAAAAAATGTTACAGAATCCAAGAGTTAAAAGTTTTGAATGTATAAAAAAAATTCTAGTTCCCCAATTATCTTCTTTATTCATTTCTTGCTCATCATGCGACAATAGTTTTGAAGTCATTTTCTTTCTCTTTTCAAGATTTCATCAGAAATCCTTAGAGCAACTAATGGACAATTTATTAACACAAGTGGTTGAAAAACATTGGTTTCGCCTCTTTTAATATTTCTTCATCAAATTTTTCTGAACTAATTAAATATTTGGCTAATTGAAGGCCTTAATATACAGCGCATTAATCCGAACTTTTATATAGATGGTTATAAGGAAATGACAGATTCTTTTATAGGTCACTTATTCCTGAAAGTTTTTAAAATGCATAGAATTTTTGCTATCTATTTAGCAAGATGTATGGCGCCTAATAGATATTCCATTTTGATGCATGGCGAATATTTTGTTTGATGGTTTGGTGGCTCAGGGGAGAGAGAGCTCGCCTCCTAATGAGGTAACCCGGGTTCGAGACAACCACACGGCACGAGACGGCACCGACCACAGCTCTGACGAAAAATATCCTCACTGGTAGACGGATTATGGGTCAGGGTCTTCTTGCCCCAGGGCTAACAGAAGAAGGTTTTGGTGGTTTTCCTGTCCCCATAACGTAAATGAGGGTTAGTTCCATCTAAAAGTCCTCCACGAGGGCAAATTTCTCCCAATCCAGAAGTTCCCCTGTCGTCTGGATTAGGTTCAAAATTATAAGGCTATGGAGCTGAACATTGGTAGTTCTAAACTCGAAGTTTGGTCAGCTGCTCAAAAACGGTTATAAAAAAAAAATAAAACAAATATCAAGCTCATTTTCAAGAATTCTTTGTAGTCCATTCGAGGAAAATATATTTTTTGACTAGAAACAGTTGCATAACTTTAATGTAAGTAATTTTTTTATTTAGCCAAAACATCCATCAATCTCAATTTTGTACTGATTTTTGTGAATTTCAGACATCATATTTATAGTAGATCCTAGATATCCCAATTATAACAAGATTACCCACAATCTTAGAAAATTTCAAATCGAAGTCTTATGCTTGATAATATTTTGAAATCAAAAATTAATCTCGCAATTAAACTGCGATGACAGACAAGGTATAACAATTTTTTTCAAACAATTTCTCTCATGAAACGCAATTTCCTCTTTAATTTCCAGCACTGAAGAAGTAGTGTTTACAATGCTTCTATTTTTATCTTCTGCCCTCGATTTTTACCTCAAGCAAGCATCAAGGATGGATTGAAAAACTTCTTCTCGTATGCTTTGAATGTTGGTGACGATTTTGAAGATGGATGCAATTTTTCATATACTCTGTAAGCATCTTTGTCTTCTCAAATAATAATAATAATAAATAAAATGAAATTTCCTGGATTAAGTGTTTTTTCGTATCCCTTTGTTTCCAATTTTATTGTAACTAGATTTAGAATCAACTTGTTCTTCAGATGACTTCCAGTTAATGTATATATTAATCATATATACAATCAGGAAAATATTATTTTTCTGTCTTTAAGTCACGCATGAAGTCTAAGCAATCTTAACCTTTTTTTTATTTATTTAAATTTTTTTTTTAATTTTATATATGCATTGTTTTTTTTATTTGTTTGTTTTTTTTTCGCTTGAAAAAAATATATTTTTGTAGAAAACAAAGAATTTATAAAGCTTGAAAAGTTTGCACTTTTTTCCTTTTTTTACATAAAAACTGAACCGTATGAACTGTCATTGTGTTTAGTAGAATAAAAATATAAAATAACTGAATCTAGAGATTTTATAGCAAGATACTATATGATTTTATCTTCCGATATTTGCCCACAAAAGTTAAAAGTTAATCAAATTAAATCCAAGAATTAAAAAGTAAGATTCATTCCCACTTTAAATATAAAATTGAAATACAATGGACAATCCGGAGTTGTTGGCAGCTATGTATAGATCTTTATGGCACCCGACCTTTCCCTATTAGTTTGAAAATTTTTATGAACTCGTCGCCGCGACTGCACCCCCCCCCCTCTGGAGAGTAGGAGCATTCTCATACCGGTAGAAGTGCCGGTCGAGCTCCCTGCAAAGCTCCTTTGTGACATTTATTAACATCAATTTAAAAACTTACCAGAAACGGCAACATCTCTTGATTTTAGAATTTGCAAGTTACAATGCGAAGTATCAAAATTTGCAAAGTTTATATCTGTTACTATTGCTGGTGGAGGCGTCCATAATTGAAGAACAGGCCAAAAGTCTCTCATATCAATAAAAACATTATAAAAGCAATAAAAAAAAATTATTGTCTAAACAAAGTTACCCACAAGCTAGAGAACGTAAAGACGAAAGAGAATGAAGAAATGAACGTTAAAAATAGTTAATTCAAAGTATCAAACAGTCAAGAGATAAAATTTAAAATAATGAAAAAAAGATAAGTGTAAAATTTCAAATAAACCAAAAAGGTCATTAAAATAGAAATAGATAAAAGCTATTAAATTTAAAAGTAGGTCGGAAAAGAGAATTTAAAAAGGTAAAGTAACAGTTCTGTGCTAAAACCATAATCAAATTGTAAACACTCTAAAATATAAGTAAACGTATTAAATACAAGGTACATAAATAACATAAACTTAGCTTCCACTAGAAAAATTTTCTCAAAAGGCGTAGAAAGTAAGCAGCCCTGTTATACACAATTAGGTAATTTTTTTTAAAAATTCGCAGTCAAAAATTTCTGTCTTTGAAATGATTAAAATATTACTTATAATCTGATTTCAAGTTCAATAAGATTTTTAAATTATGCCAGAAGCTCTGAAGAGCATACTTTAAACATCATTTAGCTTCAATATGCTGATAACATAGGTTTCAAACTTATTATGAAACTAGAATTTTGTACCAAACGTACATCACAAGCTCTGCAAAGATTTTGCACGCATCGATATATTATCGACAACAAAGTTCCATGAAAGCTTCTATAATTTTTCAAATGGTCAAACAAAATTCCTAGTGGACAGGAAGGAGGGGTTGAGAAGCGGACAATACAATGTAAGGATATTCAATTCACCATCTAACCATTAATCAAGCCATACACTGAGACATCAGCAGGGAAAAGGGGTCACATGTCACACCAGAGGTGGGAATGCAAAGTCTAGGACAGGACATCGGGGACCAATTTAAAGCACCAAACCGGACCTTTCTCGCCAAGTTTATACTCTGGACAAACGAGAAACGGAAAGAAATTCAAAACGACTTAGGGATTTGTAACAGCAATTAGCACTGTATAAACCACAAGAGCAATATATTCTTTAACTGTCCTAATGGAGTGCTAATCTGTAATTCGTCAAACTCTGGTCATTATAGTACTCAGTAGGCTTTCAGTCATCAAGATTAGTGACACTCTATGTCCGCATTGACTTTACATAGGGGAATACTCAAGAAAGGTAATTTAGTTCACTTGACTTCCTGCCTCTGTTAATCCTCAATCCTTCAAAATTTGTCATTACAACGCTCAACTTATGTATAGCATCTGTACCTTAAAAAAAACGTCTTCAAGTGTAGTAAATTCTATTTATACTAAGAATGTTCTTTTTATGGTATTCTCATTGAAGATATTTTTTTCTAGGTGGCTAAATTTTTATGTTTACTATTCTTATTTAACTTTATTTTCTATTATACTTTAAGACCAACAAACGTTTTTGTGATTTAATATTCATTTTCGAGGTATTTTTATGAACTAATATATGGTATTATAATTAACCTGTTTTTTAAATGATTATTCTTTTCTATGCCGTATTGTACCTAAATTCGCTAAATTCTTATATAACGTTATATAGTAAGGTTAAATTTTTTCAAGTTTTTTACTTTTATTGTCCTCAGTTGTGATAAAATATAGACTAATTGTTGATACATTACTTTGCGGAATGTAAAAATAGTGAAAGAATACATCTACATCTGGATTATATAAATTTTGGATTTTTTGCAGGTAAGTGACTTGATTTATACCATTATTATGTCTTACTATTAGAATATACATAATATGTACAATCGACGTTTGAAAAAAAATGTATACATAACCTTGTAATTTGATGTGTATTATTACAAAAAGGACAACTTGCTTCGCCTTGTGAGCAATTTTTTCTCGTAGTAGCATAACTTCTGTTTTAATGTGTGATTTTCGCTTTCGTAAATTTGATTTAAACTGCATTTTCCCTCCCCTACATGTAAATAATTCAAACGTATATATAAGTGTCTATTTTTCTGGAAATGTGTCTTTGAAGGTGTTGGTATTCAGCAGCTTTAATTTGTCATCCACTTTGTGGAATTTTACACAGAAATCCGAGCAGTGGTATCCCTGTTATAAGTACAACATCAATGATATTCCCTATTCTACAATAATGTAAGGAATTTGATCGGTTTTCTTTCGTATCATATTTTTCATAGTTGGTTTTAAATTCTAAATAATTTATTCAAAATAATCATACCGTCCAGTATTTACACAGACGTAAAATTAGTAATGAGTGAAACAATCTTATATTTATAGATGAAAAATCGACATTTATAAATTATTTCAATTATTTATAATATAGCAGAAAAATCTATAGATGTATTAAAAACTATGTAGTTGATCAATCGTTTTTAATTCTCTATTATTATTAAAGTTCTAATATTTCGAAACGTCGCGTAACTGCTTTCAGCAGTAGCAAAAATGTTTTCTAGATAGGCTTCTTAGCATTTGTACACCAACCAACTCGTAGATTCGTTGAGATTTACGAAATAGCAGTAAATTAGACATAATATTCTACAAATTTAGCTACATTTAATCCATCAAAGTCAAGCTAAAAAAAAGTGTGCTATATTGGAAAATCCCCTATATTGAAAAAATGGTAGTATACATTTGTTCTGTTACTTACCATTTTAGCTTTAAAATACACTGCACCATAAAATTAGAGGGGAAAAAATATTTATGTTATTAAAATATGATTGAGTAGACGTACCTGTATTATTTTCTGAAGAAAAATTCTATTAATAAAACACTTGTGCTATAATTTTCTTTTTTTAAAAATGGAAGAGCTTTAAAAAAAAAACACTCCGTACAAATGAGTTTGATATTTAGTCTTTATGTATATTTTACTTTTAGTTTACTATATAACATGTTTAAAGCGTTTTGTCAAGTTAAAACTTAATTTTCACTTACAAACCTAAGCATACGAGTATCGGGTTTTACATAAATATATTTAATTTTTTAAACTTAGTGGTAGTCAGTCATTCAACTTTTTCAAATAAAAATTCAATCAATTAAGCGAAACATTTACTACCACTTTAAATATTTTGTGAGCTAGGTTTACATCTATGTAAATTTAGATTAAGAATATTTTGCCTCCACTTTTTGTTTTTGTTTTTCAAAAGCACAAGGATGTAAAAAAAGAACGTCATTTGTACGTAATAAACCAGTGATGATGCGATCGCCTAAAAAGCAAAGCACCCACAATTTTTACCATAAGTTTCAAATAAAAAATGAGTACATCAAATTAATAGGAAAATTCATTTAAATTCAACACGACTAATCATTAATTCCCTAGTATTCATTTCAAAATACTATGGCCATAACCAGGGCTAGAATGGTATTGAAAAACAATTTTCTCAAATTTTTCAAAAACCTATTTATACTTTAGACGTTTTTAGATAAAAATTACTAATAAATCGTAACTAAAAGAATTGAAATTAATAAAAAATAAAATTATAATTAAAATAAAGTTGCAATTTATGTATCGTAAAATGTAAAGAAATACCTGTTAAATATAAATAAAAGCTTTTTGTTTTTTAAGGAACATCAGAATTCTTATGTTTTAAATTTTGATAAACTGTAATAGTCGAGGAAAATGTATTTTTCACTGAATAAATTTAAATAATTAAGCCGATACTTAAAAAAATGTACATTTTCCAAAATTAAGCTACTACTTAAAAAAAAAAAAAGTTCTAAACTGTACTTATTTAAAATAAATCTGGTCTAAAAAAAAATAGTCTAAATCTAGCGAAATTCTTTCACTTCTGTCTTATTAAGTATTGATAATGTTAAGATATGGTAGAAGTTATAAATAACGAGATAAATTAAGACGTGACAAATTCTACCTTTTTGATACTTTTTTTCAGTGAATGTTTCATTCTTTACTTATTAAAACTAAATTCAATTTACAATTGTGGAATCAACTTTTGGTTCAATACAAGAAATAGTAATTTAAAAAATGCAACTATGCCNGATAAACAAAGGCGTGACGAGATAAATTCTACCATTTTGATAATTTTTTTTCAGTGAATGTTTCATTCTTTACTTATTAAAACGAAATTCAAATTTACAATTGTGGAACCAACTTTTGGTTCAATACAGGAAATAGTAATTTAAAAAATGCAACTATGTCACTGGAATCCCTGCTCTTAATGACTGATTATTAGACTGATATCATTAAATATAATATAATGCCCAGCTAGACTAAAATTTTCAATCGAAATTTGCTGTTCCTGAAAGATTTAATAATGTTTAGATATGGTAGTAGTTACAAATAACGAGATAAATTAAGAAATTTAATATTAATGAAATGAAATTCTACAATTTTTATACTTTTTTTCTGTGAATGTTTCATTCTTTACTTATTAAAACGAAATTCAATTTACAATTGTGGAATCAACTTTTGGTTTAATGCAAAAAAATAGAAATTAAAAAAAATGCAACTATGTCACTGGAATCCTTGCTTTTAATGACTGATTATAAAATTGATATCATTAAATATAATATATTACCCTGCTAGACTAAAATTTTCAATCGAAGAGTAAATAATGTTAATGTATGGTAGCAGTTACAAATGAAGAGATACATTTTGAATTTTATTATTAAGGGAATTAAATTCGACCATTTTTATTCTATTTTTGATGTGATGTTTCATTCTTGCTAATTAAAACCAAATTCTACTTACAATTGTGGAATCAACTTTTAGTTCACTACAAAGAAGAAGAATAAAAAACTATTTCACTGGAATCCTTACTTTATATGACTGATATCATTAAATATAATATAATTTCTTGTTTATTGCTTGAATAGATTTTCAAATATTATCTATTTTTAAACATGTACTCGGAGTACTTTTCATAAGTATATGTGCAGTTTGAGAATAATGCACATTTATCATAGACTGTTTTCTATTCTTTTACCTTTCAGTTCCTTTGGAATTTTTAACTCTTTACCCTCCCCCCTCCTCTATTCTAATGCAAAACTCAAAACGCATTCTTCGAAAGCATTCCTTAGAAAAAGAAAAATAAGTACAGCCTCGTTAATGACTTTTCCTTCACTATGCTTTAAGGTACGAAGGATTTTTCTTGAGGGGGGAAGGGGGAGATGTTTAGGAAAAAGAACTGCAGCACAAAAAAATAAATATAAGAAAAACTAGAAAATAAAGAAAAAAATCTAAAAACGAAGCAACTTGAGAAACGAAAGTAAAAATAAAAATAGCTCAGGCAGCGTGAAAAAAATCTCAGAAATAATTACATCTCTGAAGTTTTGCTATAGCAGGCGAAAAACAAAAACACAAAAAACTACTAATAAAAAATCAAAATTAAAAACGAGATGAAATAATAACAACAATAATAAAAGGAAAATTTTTAAAAAGGCATCCTTGTAAGTTACAGCAAACTTAGATGTGTCCAAGTATAGCCCATTAATCTTTCTTCGCGCTGTCACTTACATACTGATGAGCCTGAAGAATATTCAGTGCATATTCTTCAACCTGAGCCGCTAATTAATATTCGTGCTGTGTAGAGAAGATAGGTTCCCTATCTTCCTTTACTTAACACGCGCATAATAAAAGAGACCCACTCCAGCATTGTTAGGTTCTGATCTGGTATGCAGATGATCACGGGGGGTTCTCCCCTCAAGGAAGATGATTGTTCAGAAACATCCCATTTTGTTCTATTCATTTGAATTAGAAAGTTCACCAAATGAATACTTCTGCAATTTTTAGGCTTAATAGTTGAGCTGAGAATAAATGTTTTTCAAAAATAGTTTGCATTGAAAACGATTTTTAAGGATAAAAAAATCGTCGAAGAATTGCCGTCATCGACAAAGCTCACATTGAATACTTATTTTAAGAAATTGGATGCTAATAAAATTTACATAGTATTTGATTACAATTATTTGGGACCCGCGCTAAGGACTTCAAATTAGTAGCCAGTAAATCAGTCAAATATCAAAAGTGTTAGCCAAATCCCAAAAGTCTTAGCCAAAGGAAGGAGTTTAGTCACGCGAATATCGCATGATCTGGATAAGAACGTGCTAATCGACATTTTATTATTATTTTTTTTCTTGTTACTTTCATTATCTAGATTTCATATCTAGACTTACATTTCTAGACTAATAAGTTATGCGACATATCTAAGGGAAATTACCGTAATCGAATGAAATAAACAACATTTGTTCAGAAATATGTATGTATATATATATATATATATATATATATNATATATATATATCGATAGAAAAAATCGGTCGCCAATACACATTTCTTCCACTGAATTTACGATTTTATCGCATTTGGGGAGGTAGCGAATGTTTAGCGCGGCCCTTGCTTATTGAACAACTTGCTTATTGACTCCTTAAAATGAATATTACTTTTTTTTTTCAGTAAATTTTTTTGAATTTTGAATCCTATTTTTGTTCTTAAGAACGCTTTGCTTACAAATTAGCTTTTTCTTTGTAAATTGTTTACGTTTCACATTGAATCTTTTCATTTTAAATATGCTACATAAGAAATTCAGAAATAACTAAATAATATCGAAGAAAAAAAAAGAAGCCAGAAATAGGTACAAATGTACTTTTTTCTTTAAGAGCCCTGAATTATCCTACTTAGCTTCTGAATTAGTTTTTTCGTTGCAAATTATTTGTATTTAAAATATGCTATGTAAGAAATTTCAGAAACAACTAAATAAAAATAGAGAATTGCTGATAATAGGTACAAATGCTATTTTTATTTTAAGAGAACTTTTGCCGAGTATTAATTTTTTCGTTGTAAATTATTTATATTTTAAATATGCTATGGAAGATATTTCAGAAGCAACTAAATAAAAATAGAGAAATGCTGTAATAGGCACAAATGCTATTTTTTTATTTTAAGAGCACTTTTCCCGAGAATTAATATTTTCGTTGTAAATTATTGAAGCTTGCATTGAATCTTGTTATTATATTTATGCTACGCTAGAAATTTCAGATACAATTATACTTTTATAACCGAAGTAAAAAGTGATAGACACAGATTGTTTTCTTTTTCCGATAGATAAGAAATATTTTTTATATATTCAAGTTAAAAATTATTACTGCCGAATGGGATCGAAAAAGATGAACTGGATATTATTCAGTATTTATGCATATTCAGTCAAACAAAGTGACTGTCCCCTGGCCAGAAATCTAAATATATGGTTGAAAGACCTACTTTTTACAGCTACAAAACTTTTGTTTAAATTTAGACATGACAGAATTAAACATTGTTATTGGTCTGGATTAGTACTAAATTATGAAGAAAAAAAAATTATAAAAAGAAAGTATAACTAAGTAACAAATGCTAATATATAAACTTTTTGCAACTTAAAATATTTTGTCAGGATATATGAATAAATATCAGAATATAAATACATAAACATATTAATTTACAGATGCCCGAATTCGCATACTACAGTAGAGTGCTCCTATCAGAAACTGTTTCTATGTTTACATTGAAGTTGAATGATTATTTAGCCCCGACATAAGATTTTTATTAAAAAATACATACATAATTTCATATTCATGTAAATATTTTTGTTATAAATACATTATAGTGCATACAAATGTTTTCCTTAACCTGTATAAATCATGTTAGTACAAAGCTACCAACTCTACTGGATTTTCTTGTAAACTACTGGATTTTGCTAGTTTCTCCCGATTTAATAAAAATTCTTCTGGTTTTTGCACATTTTAGAAAATTCCCTAAAATTGCGTAAGTTTTTTTAAGAAAACTCCCTATTAAAATATAATTTTTGCACAGATTTTTGCTAGCTTGAATATTTAAATAAGTATTACTAATACATAATTAAGAGAGCCTTATTTACAGAAATCAGTTTAAAACTTTTTTTTTCATTCTAAAATGTTCAGTTTATTTTTACTCGGAACTCTAAATTAATTAAAAAATACTTAAACTATCTTTAATGAGTTAAATGCTTATGAATATTCAAAATTATAAGTAAACATGATAAATAATGTTTAAAGTATATTTATTTAATGTCAATCTTAACTGGAAAAAATTGCAGTTTTTCTAATTTGATGATTATAAGAATCCACAGAATTCCCTATATAAAATATTTGGTACATTCTGCGACAATTATTATGAAATTTATATTATTATTTTTGTTTTAAATCTACTGGATTTTTTCCTATCCATGTTCTCAGTTATGTTAGTACCACAAATTAGGGTAAACTAACCAGTGAAGGAACACTTAAGCTTCGCTTGCCTCTTAAGAAGTCATATTAATTTCAAAATTCGTAATTTTAGTTAAATGACAGTGTCAACATATTTGTTACTAATTGCAAATTATGTAAAAAAATTGTAGAGAGCTTACATAATATTGTTTTAAAGTTTCGGAGGTTCAATAACAAGTAGTAAGAAGACCAAATGAAGGAACAGCTCTTACAAGTGAATGAATACCCAGTAAAGGAACACTAAATTTTGGTTATTTTTTAATGCTCTTTATAAATTTATAAGGCATACAAATATCTGAAAACAAGCCTATTCTTGAAATTATAACAAATAAATACTTGGAAAATGTAAACTTTTTCTTGTAATCATGAATTGAAAATTAAAGTGTCAACATATTGACACATACTGTTCATTCACTGGGAGATCTATGCCCAGTAAAGGAACATGCCTGTTCCCTCACTGGTTAGAAGTTTTTTTTCGTATTTTAAACATACTTTTGATGCAAAACATCACTAAAGGTACAAGGAAATTAAGGTTTATCTTTTATTTTCATTAACTTAGAAAAAAAAACAGTAAATGAACACTTGTTCCTTCACTAGTTTTTCATCGTTTGGTGATCCAGTGAATAAACACCACCTTATCTCAGTACTTCATTATGCTATGATGCTTAAAAAAAATAAAACGTAGCTTTAATAACTATATTTTGAATTCTCTTTTTCACAGAGAGAAAAATAAAACTATTACATGCAATTAATTCCACTTCAAACATATAAATACAATCACTCAACTTTTAATTTTTTCAAAGAAACAAGGTGTTGCAGAGACAATAACAAATTCAAAAATTTTTCCAGAGAAGTCCATTTGACCAGGTAATCCAAAACATTGGTAGATGACTTCTTATTGTTTGGCAGTAAGCTATTGTTACCAATCTATCTAAAGTAAAACCTTCAAATTCTTATTTTTAATCAATATATATTAAATGTTCCTTCACTGGGTAGTGTTCCTTCACTGGTTGATTTACTCTACCTGTTTGAAAAAACAATATGTTTGCAAATGATGCTGTTGGATGCTAACAAATTACGGAATCCTAAATAAGTTACAAAATAAATAAGTAAACATGAAAAATGGCAAATTTCTATATAACTGGTCTAATAATTGGGTTACCACACGACTAAAAATTGAATAAAAAGGGATAACAAAAAGAGGATAAATATCTATTTCTTAACAGATTTGTGACCACCACTATACGTTATTTTATATCCACTATACGTTATTAAAATATCGGTATAAATATCTGTTCGATCAAATTTCCAAATCGACCAATTTAAAATCGACCAAATTTCCAAATTTTAAAAAAATTTCTATTAGAAATTTCAATTAACCTTTGAAGTAAACTTACTAGTAATAATTAAATTTTTAAAGAACACGTAAACTCTGCATAATAGTTGCCATTTATTTTTTTTTTTACGGATTAATTCAGCTATTCCGTAATCAGTTTTAGATTGAAATCAGTCTTCAGAATTTTAAAAACTATGTGAAAATTAGTAGTAATAACTTTTGAAAAAGCGACCGACAACACTCTGTAAATTGAAGATTGAATTACTGTACGTCGACTCCATGAAAAAATTATTATTCAAAAGAGATATTCGATTTTCGCGCGTCTATCGTGTTAAAACATCAATTGAACAACAAGAAATTGCCTCAAAAACGATTGAAATTGGACATGGTTTGATGACGGAAAGCTGCACACATCGCGTGCATTTTATTTTTTGTATATTAGATCTTTAACATGGTCACCACTTTCAGTGACTTGTGTTTGATATTTCGGCAGCCATTTTCCATGTAATTGATCACCCGTTGGCAATTGGCAACAGTGACTACTTGGTGAGCCTCGGTCACCGATTCTATTTCTGATAACGAGGCCTGATTTAATGAGAATCCAGATTTAACGAAGAAACATGTTATATTTTAATGAAATGATAGCTGCTTCCCTTTCCAAATAAATTTAATGATTAATAAAACGTAAGAAAATCTATAAGGAATTTTCTCACTTTAGCTACCACTCCATAATGTTTGAAGTTTCAGATTTAAGAAATTTTACGTGCAGTCTTAATATTGGGTCGAAAACACACGCACTCTTCGTGGTGATCCTGAATGCAAAGAAATGATGTTTAATTTTCATTTCTGCACTTTATTATTTCAAAAAATTTAGTTTTCCTTTTAATCGTTCCATGCCAGGAAAAGGCATGTGACCCTTTGCCCTCCGAGTATTTTAAAATGCTGTTTGAACTGATATAAGCACTAAATCGTTTAAAATACATAGTACAGTATTTTTATATAATTTTTAAAATTCTTGAAATAATTTAGTCACTAAGGTAAAAAGTACTAATTTAGTTATTAAGGTAAAATTTTTTTTTTAGATTAGCGAATATTAATGTCCCCTCAGATGCGGCATCAGAGTACAAAAGGTTAAACATGTCTCAATCTTAGTGAATTCATGCAATGAAACACAACGGCACTTACTGGGCCAATTTGCAAACAAGAATTCAGTTCGAAAAAAAAAATCATTTTATTATAGCACAAAATGAAAAAAATTTTTATCACTGCTGGAAGTACTCGAAGTAATTTCGTCTACAAACATCAAAATTTCAAATTAAAATAAGCTATATAAAAAATAAATTAAAAAATAAAAATCAATCTATTTTCGTTGCTGTACAACGTTTTAGCTGGAAGAAAAAATATTTCCAGTTGAAGGAATGATTATACAGTATGGGTTTCACTGGCCCCTGTAGACTCGTACATGTCAAGAAATTGGAAATGAAGGGTTAAAATCAAGGGACCCTACGGCAAAGGGGTACACTCAATGTCCCCTCAAGCTATGGGGAGGGGTGGTATTGGCATCGTCACCACCGTCTGGACGATTTATGGTCTTTTCCGCTATTGATCTGCAAGGAATTCTGTAGGGGTAAAGATTTATGGCTATATTTGTCTTTTTTTCTGATGGAACGCCACTTATAATTAGGGGGAAAACTGGAAGAATAGAGTAAGCTTGACTACCTGAAGGACTACCACATTTGGCTGTAGTTTGCTTCTATCAATAACAAATAAAGGAACAGATTTATCTATGATTTTCAGTCCTATAAGTGTAAGTATTTCAGTGTTATAAGTACAGTTAATAGCTTTAATAAATTTAAAATTTCTAAGGCGGTTAAACCACATTATGATTTATAGTAAATAAAAATTTGTCATTTACTTGTAATATATATATATATATAAGTACCACAAATTANATATATATATATAATGAAGGATGCTTTAATTACCATTTGAAATATATGAAGCGGTCAGTAGAACAAGGAGATCTAAAAAATTTCGCTTATTTGGGTGAAATATTTTGGTTGACGCGATTCATTTGTTCATCATAATTCATGATAAAAAATTTACTTCCACTTTTCATGACCCTTCTTCTTAGAAGTGGTTCTAATTGTTAACTGCAAACATACTTATGGTGTAGTATTATAATGCTTGAGAATCATTTGCATCTGCAATATAAACTCTAATGTTAAATACATAATCTCAATAAAAACTTCATTCGCTTCAAAAATATACAAATTGGAAAAAATAGTGTGTTTTAAACGCTCAAAATCGGAGCTCATTTTCAAGACTTGCGAGATGTGAATGAGAAGAAGCAAAAATGAAGTTCTTGATCAAGTAATAAATCCTAATAATAAAACACTTTTATTAGCACGTTTATTGAGCGCCAGAATCAGTACGATTTATGATTGGTATATTGTTATTGGTACGGTAGAGAAGCCAATTTTCGAACGTTTTTATAAATGGTAAAAAAAAGGTGGCAGATTTTCTCAAATTCTGATCAGTTTTGGGCAAAATAAATGAACATGAAATTTGTAATAACATGATTTGTAATACAAAAATTAAGTTCGATATTCACGAGATATGACATTTTAAAATTTAACCTTCGAAATTTAAACAAGAAATTTTGCTCTACAAACCACGAATTTGCTAACACTTTTTAATGCTTTTACTTTGTGTTTTTTTTTTAAATTAATATTTCAATTACTTCCTTTCTTTCATTGGTTTAACTCTCACACGCATATAAACTAGGAAAATCTATAATACCCATGGAATATAAGAAATCCTATGCAGTTGAAAAAAAAGACCCTAACCTTTTTTAAGAAAATTTTCTGCCTGTATCGATAATTAAATGTCCATATTTGGAGGTAGAAGTCAAATAAGTATCAACGCATCTTACTAATCTATTTCTCTTCTTAAAGGCGTTCAGCAAGATTTTCCACCACAATGTCAGAAGTGAAACCATGACCTTTGGAGTCAATACCCAGGTCTATGGTCAAAGTTGCACACAATACCACCATTAAAGAAGAAGGGGAAAAAAACCCAGTTTCATAAAAACCATTAATTCTCACAGGTGTCTCATCCACCTTAGCTGTCACATATCTCTATATTGCAATGGTAAACAGCAGAAATTGATCATAAAAGCTACAAAACGTTCTTTTAAAGTGCAATCATTCGTAAGCAATTAACTAAATTTATATTCTTTTTATTTTAAAAATCATTGAAAGTATTTTTTTTTAATCATTTGAATGAATAAAATAAAAACCAACCTCTTCAAATATGAATTCCCTTTTTGAAAATTCGGAAAGTTAAGAATTATAACGCAATTGTAATTGCCTGAAATATTCATTAAGAAACAATATGTAGCTTAAATTGACAATACTCCTGGAATTCTGCTTGAAATTTAAAGTTGCAGAGAAGGAGGAGAGCTGTAAAGTAAAGTTAAGAATTATAACGCGATTGTAATTGCCTTAAATATCCATTTAACAGCAATATGTAGCTTAAATTTACAATATCCCTGGAAATCTGTCTGAATTTAAAGTTCTTAAGTATAAGTAACACTAAAACTACAAACTCATGCCTGTAACTTTATCTCCTTTCTATAACGATTTTCCCGCGTGTAATAACAATTGAATAAGAATTGTAGGCTGAATTTATTTATTTAAACTTCTTCATTATTATTATTTTTGTTTTACCGGAATACCACAGCAGGATTATCAGTTAAAGAAGAGTTTCTGGAAGCAAGGGTCCGGAGAAATGGTACCGGTAAATTACGTCCCGGTAAAAAACGATAGACGGAAAAAAAGGTCCCGGAAAAATAGGTACGGAAAAAAAGGTCCCGGAAGAAAAGGTCCCGGTAAAAAAGGTACCTCCGTAGGGAAAATCTGTAGGGATATTTCCCCTCTCGCTTTCTGGGCAGCATGAATGCTTCTCGCTGTTTCAATGAATATTCTNTTTATATTCTTTTTATTTTAAAAATCATTGAAAGTATTTTTTTTTAATCATTTGAATGAATAAAATAAAAACCAACCTCTTCAAATATGAATTCCCTTTTTGAAAATTCGGAAAGTTAAGAATTATAACGCAATTGTAATTGCCTGAAATATTCATTAAGAAACAATATGTAGCTTAAATTGACAATACTCCTGGAATTCTGCTTGAAATTTAAAGTTGCAGAGAAGGAGGAGAGCTGTAAAGTAAAGTTAAGAATTATAACGCGATTGTAATTGCCTTAAATATTCATTTAACAGCAATATGTAGCTTAAATTTACAATATCCCTGGAATTCTGTTTGAATTTAAAGTTCTTAAGTATAAGTAACGCTAAGTAACCCGCGTGTAATAACAATTAAATAAGAATTGTAGGCTGAATTTATTTATTTAAACTTTTTCATTATTATTATTTTTGTTTTACCGGAATACCACAGTAGGATTATCAGTTAAAAAAAAGTTTCCGGAAGCAAGGGTCCGGAGAAATGGTACCGGTAAATTACGTCCCGGTAAAAAACGGTAGACGGAAAAAAAGGTCCCGGTAAAAAAGGTACCTCCATAGGGAAAATCTGTAGGGATATTTCCCCTCTCGCTTTCTGGGCAGCATGAATGCTTCTCGCTGTTTCAATGAATATTCTTTTTATCTGTAATAATTCAGATTAGATCATTGAGGTAAGGAGAAGGGTAGGGGGGGGGGGACTTATGGGCTGGTTGTATTACGCTTTTTTTTCAAAATTTTATTTCATTTATTTATTCTTCTCTGATTATTTTTTAAAGTGGGAAGATACTATTTAAATTTTTCAATAATGTTTTACTTTTTTTTTGTAATTTTTTAAAGTGAAAAATGCGTTATTTTCTATTTTAAATCTTTTTTTATTTCTTTAGAATAAATGAGAAGCAAAAGTTAAAAAACCATGCACGGAACAGCAAAAAGCGCTTCAATCTAATCTTCTCATTTCAAATATTTTCCCCAACAGAATTTTCCCTACACAGGTACCTTTTGTACCGGGATCTTTTTTTCCGGGGACCTTTTTTTCCGTACCTTTTTTTCCGGGACCTTTTTTTCCAGGTACCTTTTTTTGCGGTACCTTTTTTTCCTAGAACTGTAAAAAACATACCTCAACCGTAAAAATCTGCAGGGAAGGGACTTTTAATGGGACGTATTTCTTTTATTTCTGTTTTAGAGGATGGTTTATTAAAAATGTTTCTTTCTTTTTAATGGAAGAAAAATATTTTTTTTAATTTTAAGTAATGTTTTGTAGAAGTTGATATTTAGATTAGCTAAAAGGAAGGGAAGGGGACTTTTCAGTGGTACGTATTTTTTCTTTTCATATTTACTTATTAAAGTGAGGGGGTTATTTAAAACTTTTGTTTTTCTATTAAAGATATATTAGATTTTATTTTTTGAAAAATAAATTTTGATAATAACATACAATTTTCAAATTTTATTAATTTAAAAATCCATTTTTTGTGAATATTTTTTTCACTTTTAATTTGGAGTAAGGGACATAAATAGAAAACATTAAAAATTACACATTGAGTCATTGCAACAACAAATACTCGACCTTGAATAAAACAGCGAAACGGTGTTTCATATTCTCTTTTCAAATATTTTTCCCTACTCAGTTACCGCTGACCGTATTAGATTTGAAATTTATTGGTGAAAACTTATAAAAAGATACATGCAGTATTGTAATATTGTTACCACTTTATATACTTTTTAAGGAACGTACAAACCCTTTTTAATATAAAAAAATATTAATATAAATGTCTACGGCAAATTGACTTGCTTAATTAAAGTATTTAAAACGCAAAATCTAATTCAACCTCAGCAACGAAAGCTATTATTAACGCTATTTTCTTTTAATTACATCAGGTTAATGAGCCAGATCATGTGATATATTTTTAAAAATATATCATCTGAATTTTTTGCTCCATAAGAAAAAGACGACATATAGATTCTATTGCAATTACCCTAATGTAAAGAACAATTCAGGAGTTTCATTTAATGAATAAATAAAAAAAAGTTGAGCAACGAAAAAAGGACATTTGCTACTTTTCAGAAAGTCAACAAAGAATACAAAACTATAATTATGCTTCGTTAGTTTTGTTTAGTTTACATTTGTTTACAAAGTTAAACTGATACCAAATTATCAATAATGCAAAATATGCTTTTCTTCTTTTTTAATATACAAGAAACTTAGCCATTTCGATAGTTTTTAATTTTATTATCAAATTTTTAAATTATTTTATATTTTAATACTTGATGAAGCATGATGAAGAAAATTCCTTTGCAATAACTATTACAAGGTAATTAATGAATTTAAATATAGTTGTAAAAGACATTAGTAAGATCAATAGTTTTTTTTTTTATGGCTGTGATTGCTGGGCAATTAACAAAGCAGAAGAAGCGATGACTTTCGATACAAAAATGTTAAGAAAAAATTTTGATACAGTAAGAGAAAACGGAGAATTCGTTACAACCATGAATTGGAATCAAAATTCAAAGAACCTAACATAGTCTAACTATGATCATGGTTTCTCAAAAAAGGCGACTAGGACATGTATTTCAATATATTAAAGAAAATCCAGTTAAAAAAAATAAAAACCTTCCAAACACAAGAGGGAAAAAGAGGAAACTGCTTTTTTTAGAAAAATTATTTGCTTTATGGGATTAAGCTTTTTGATGATGAAAAGCATAAAGGTTAAATAATGTGTAACTGCCAGTCAATGGAAAAGATTTACGCTAAATGATTACAACTACAGCGTTGTGAGTTATCGCATACGACCCATTATCACCCTTAATATTGACTGCCAGAGATGCTTTCATGTGTTGCTATTCATAACAGGGTCCTCAGGATCAACTTTTTAACAAGATAGTACTCGGCCGCCTGCAACAAACGTATCATCACAGAAAGGCCACCCTTTGCTGGCCTGCTTGATCCCCAGATTTGTCTCCGAATATTTGGGACCATTTGGAACGGCACGTTGGATAGCTTCCGAGTAAAGTCGATTTAGCAGTGTTTTTATTGCAAGTGTAGAGCAAGATGCCGCAGGACAACAAAAGGGAGTTTTCATACCTTAATGACCGATCGTATGGTATCCTGCAATCACGTAAGAGGTATTCCGAGAAAGTACTACAACCTCTATTCATTTGTATTTTTTTTTCTGCAATAAATGAACTTTCTTCGTTTTTGACGAAACTGGTTCCTGTTATATGCTGCAAACGAACATTTCGTGTAAGTGACGAAATAGCTATCGTCACTTCTTCGGGGAAACGAATTTTGTTGATAACAAGGATATGTTTTGTCACTCCATTTTTTCCAAAAAAGAAAAAAAAAAATAACAAAAAGCCCGCAGTGCCGAGATTTTCTAATAATCACTTTGCCAAGGGATCAATGTCACTTTAATAGCACAAGAAAGACGCAAGACAGGGAGTTAAATTGCACCCATGCCCGAAGTGGGATTCGAACACCGGATCGTTTTGGTACGAGACGAATGGCTTGACCACCAAACAGGCGGTCGCATTGTTTCAGCACTTCATTTTCGATCGTTAATTCTTCATCCTATTTACAACATTCTAGTTAACAGTCTCCCATAATGCACTATGAGATTTCAAGTAGAGGAAATATTTTCGTTGCATATTTGAGAATTTCCATTTCGGCATAAATCATTCAGCAGATATCATGACGAAAAAATTAACAAAATGTAGTTCAAGGATTTCTGAACTGAGAGTTTTATTTCTGAGAATGCTCTATATGTAATCATTTTCAACGAATATAAATCGCGTGAAATTGGTAGTTTCGGTGATGGCGGATTGCGTTAATGATTTTCTAAAACCTAGTGGACTGCGCTTGTAACATCTTATCCCCCTTTGAGAAGAGTTGGTGATCAGCGCTCAAAGCAACCCTTTTGACCATCCCTCCAACTTCAGTCATGCAGTAAAACATTTTCTGATAAAATCGTGGCCCTGACATGAAAGAAGTGTGCATTGGAAGAAATACGAAAATTCTTCCATTCCAATCTTCCATTTTTTGGTCAAATGTACAATTTTCATTCAAAAGTATTTTTTTTTATTTGTTGGAAGTTCTTTTTTTTTTCTTTTTTTTTGTTGTTCATTTTAAGTTCACGAAGAGCTTTTAAAACCTTGAAAATTGGTCTAAATTTCGATTAGATCAATGCGATTTTTTCAAGAATATCGGTTAAAAAATAGAAAAAAAATATTTGATGTCCTTTCTTCACCTTGAGTTGGTGAAAAAGAAAGAGTTTTGGATGTTACACTTACTGCCTTGCTATAGACACGAAATACCAAATTTTCATTAATTTGGAAAAACCTTACTTTAAAGAAATTACATTTTAGCGAATTTTAAACCTGTCTATGTAGACCAAATTTAAATAATCTTCAGCATATTACTTTCAGAAAAAAATAATGTACATAAAATGTTTGAAATTTTACCGTTCATCTATTGAAAAGTTTGTAACTACAACATTGATCAGAAGCCATGTTTGGCAAAACACGATTTAAAAAAAATCATAAACTTATGTATTTTTGATTTAAATAGGGCTATTAGTATTTTTTTTTTTAATTTGAATCAGATTTTTTGGATTTTGTTAAATTTTCCAACCAAAGCATCTGATAAAAGATTTTAATATTATCGAATATATTATTTAAAAATAATATTACTAAAATAGTTAGTATTATTTGCTGAAATAGATAAAATTATAATTATATTCTTACATACAAATCGCTGAGTTGAAAAAAAAAATTACGTTTTTCAAGCTCAATTTGCAAATGATTGTTAAAAATTTAGAGACGATTTGTCAATTAGACATCTAATTAAGAGTAAATTATTTTATATCAGAAAAGATAACTTAAAAAATTACTTAATTACATTCATTTGAATTAAGCAAACCTTGATACACTCTAACTACATATTTAACAAGATTTAAAAGCACTGGATTTTAGTTATCAAAAATCTAAATGTGTGCAAGTTAAATATGTTTTTAAACAGAAAATAATTTTATATGTATTAAATAGAAAATTACAATGTAAGAGTTCCATACCACTCTTAGTCACGGTTAGGCAATTTTGAAACATTATAATTTCCATGCATATCCCGTTATTTATTTCTTAGTTTAAACCCTTCATTATCAATAAAAACAGACTAAAAAAAATCACTCACTAAAGCTTTATTAAATCTAAATTAAGAAATATTTATAATGCAGTTCATATTTAAAAAAAATCAGTTTGTTTAAATTATTGATTTATTTTTTTAAAAAAAAATCACTACTGATTTAAATCTATTCATCTTCATTTAGATGAACTTCTGAAAAGGAGTTAATCTTAAAGCCATCTCCCTCCTCCAAGGGCTATAAATAAATATAAATGGAAGCATTTTATCCTTATTAATTGTGTCGGTATATGTCTCTTATCTTTGTGCTTGATTTTGTAGTGTTGATTAGAGCTGTGCTTGTTGATTAGAGTGTTGATTAGAGCTATGTTAAAATGTTCGAATCCATATCCGACTCCGGACTTTTCGGTAAACTTGATTTCGCTTTGATCTATAATCAATTCCAGTAAATTCAAGGAAAAATTAATCGTTACGAAATAATCTTTTATAGTTTATTTAATGTAACTTTATAATTATTTAACTGATAATTTGATTGCTAATATTGTAATGCAAATAAAAACCTCTATCTTTATTCTATCTTTCTACTCTGTTGATAATTGAGTAGATAAGCAGATTCATATAATCTTTACTCCATAGTTATATGCAATATAAATATATTTGATCTTAATTCGAGTTTTACCGTCACGAATAAAAAAATAAGAAGAAAAAAAAATTTTTTTAAGTCTATTTTTTAAACACTTTATATGAATCCTTAAGTTAAAAAAAAAAAAAAGCAAAATAGTTTTAAAAAACCATTAAAAAAAACTTTTCTGTGGTTTTGAGCAAAAAAGTAAAAAAGAAAATATCTTCAAGAAGAAATAACAAAAATTTTTAAAGAAAGAAAAGTTTGTGATTTATCTGATATAGTTATTATTAATCGAAAACTTTCGAATTTTCATCTGCTTTCTTTTTAAAATTAATAAGAAATTCTTGCAGCACATTTTAAGATACAATTTACATAAAATTAATCCAAAAAATTAACTGAGACTATATCAACTGGATTTTTATGAGATAGAAAGTTACACTCAATATTTTAATTTTTACTTTTTTGAGCAAAACCATAGGAAAGTTGTTGTTTTTCAAGATTTTTGAAAACATTGAGCACTACCCACTTAAACAAATCAATGCTTTTAAATATATCAAAATCAATATTTTTCATTCACAATAAATCAAAGTTGAAAAGAAAATAACACAACGTTTACAAATGGATAAGTTTACCATTTCTTTCATTCGAAAATTTATAATTCTGCACATTTGTAAGTTTGAATTATTGTAACAACAATGAAAATGTAATGATAAATGTAATACTCTCAGTAAAATTCTAGTTGTAAATCTAATCCTGATTCCAATATCCCCTATTTAATCCTGGCATAACTCGGCCTAATATATTTTGATATATTATTTTTATCCAGGTAGAAGTTTATCACCAAGATAGTCCTTGATTATTATAAATAGCACCTCTCACATGTCAATGAGAAAGGAGACCACTAGAAACGCAACCAACTAGAAGCGCAATCCGCATACTGTTAGGAGTAGGGGTTGTAATTGAGGCAATTACTAAGCGCAGTTCGCCGCGACCCGAATAGTTTTGATGTGCTGGCAAAATTAAATTAACTAGTATTATTTTAATTATTGTTTCGCTACCATTTTATGCATTGTGGGGTGTTGTTCTTGCTACCATTTTATGCATCCTTACATTTATACTAATGCAAGCACCAAATCATTTAAATTTACAATACAATATTTCTTATAATAATTAACAAACATAAAATAATGTTTACTAAATGTGAAACTCTTTTATTTCGTAGTTGTGACTTTTGATGAGAGGGGAAAGATTAAAACATATTTGGCGCTTTCACTAAGGAAAAATTTCCTACGATTGTACAAGTTTACAACTATGACTAAGTAACCCAATAGTTATAAATATTTTTTTTTCTTATTGTAATAAAACTGGAAGTGCAGAAATTGAAATACAAGAGTACTCGGAGAGCTTCGGGCGGAACTATATTAACTAATTATAATCAGTAATATGACTCAGTATACCTTCCCAGGCAAAGCTCAAAGAATTTTCATTTCTCCCCTGAGTGAAGAAATATTTTAAATTTTTCACGCCAGAAAATAAATTTATCTTATATAATTTCTTGGAAGCATCCCACTTATTTATTTGTGCCTAGTAAATTCTCGATTATAGGTATCTTTAAATTACATAACTACTTAATTAACTGGATGACTGCGAGAAAAATTAAATCACTTTTCACGCAATTACTTTCAACTCATTTCGTTTAATTTGTATTCTTTTATTTCTTGTACTATTCATTTGGCCATTAAGTGAACAAAGTACGGTGATAAAGTCATTTACGCACTTATTCAATCATTCAGCAAATAAACACCCTCTTAAATGTATCTGGTCGTGTAGACGGAAGTAAATAAGCATTTAATACCGCAATAAATTATTTTAAGAGGAACGGTGCTCAGGCCTTCTCAACCTGTTGAATTCCCATTTTTCATCTGGAAGTTAAATTGTATCGCTTTTAACCAAAATTGCCCGCCGAGAGCCCGAAAATTGTTGCGGGACTCTGACAAATCGGCCTTTGCGATCATTAAAAAGGAGGCTAATGAAGCTTTTTGGTCTGAAACGGAGAATTAAAAAAAGAATAAAGATTGGACAAAGAAAAGTGAAAGACCATTTACCCGTTTCTATCACACCAGTACGGGGAATGACAAACTGCTAGCAACGTTCTAATGTGTCGTCATAAAACGGGTGACTCGTCACTATAGGCGGTAAGGATTAGCTAATTTGATTTTTGTGTGTTTACAAGTTGACCTCAACAGCCTGGCCTAATAGAGAAAAGGTCGCCTGTTAGCAGGTGGTTCTCTTTGGTCATTCATTATTCTAGCCACGATACGAGAAGAGCAGAGTTTACGTGATTTACGATTTGCAAGAGCCCGTCCATTACACCAGAGTCCTCTGCTCATATTTCAAACACCTCTTTTTGATCATTACGGCTACTGAAATAAAACACTTTTAAAAGTCTTTGCTTAGATTCCGCTCTCATGATTATTTTTATTATCACTTGCCTATTGCTGTCTTTTGCTTCTCTCACTCCATTTATCCTCTTTCAGAAGAAAGAAACTTGTGTTTTCAGATAGGTTGCGCTTATCTCACTTTACCGCAATAAAATTAGAGAACTTTATCTCTTTTATTACACTTATTATTTTTTTTTTCTTTTTTGAAATGCGATCAGATAATAATAGTTTATGTAAAAGTATAATTTGGAAGAGGGGAAATTTGCCACATTATGTTGTATCTCATGAAAAAAAAAATTATTTTGAAACGAAATGTTTGTGATTAAAAATATTATTTGAGAATTTATATTTTTTTACAAATATTTTCAAGTATATTTAGATTTTTTTAATTAAAGGATGTCATAGCGAAGATAATATAAATTTGGTGACTGAAAGAAAAATAAATCACAGGATAAAATAATCAAGAAAATATAGTAAATAATGCTATGGAAACAGTGCTATGGAAAAAATACCGGGTACTTCTAAAAAGCGGTGATGAAAACGAAACATACATTTGTGACCACCACTGCGTATTATTGCTTAAATGCACCATTAACAATCACCACTTTATGAAATTTAAAAGTTTTATATCTTAAGTATTAGTTAACCTCATTATTTCAAGAATTAGAAGAATTTTATAAAAATGATGCGATGTGTATTTTAAATAATTTAGTGCATATATTAGCTCAAACAGTATTTTAAAGAAAAACGGGTTAAATAAAATACAACTGTAGGAGAATTTCAAGTTGTCAGCCCTCTAACGTTGAAGGGGAAAAACTTGAACACTTTGAAATTGAAAAACTTGTGCGAGCCCCGTCAAAATAATTTTTTCACATTTTTTTTTTTTTTTTTTACTTTCCGTTTGGATACTTAAGGAAACAAAATAAAGAAAGAAAGAAACACATGAAAAAAAGAATCTTACACTATATAAATATCTCGTCAACATATAAAGACATCATCATTTGAGGCCAGTTTTTTTTTCCTATATTTTTTTTTCTTTCACAAAAAGATATAAAAAAAAATACCGGCATAATTTGTTCAGTATAAGTTTCTGTCTTGAAGAAACAAAACATGCATTTCCACGGCGATATTGAGAGTATTATAAAGCTTTTTATTTGGATCTATTACTCTGGAAATGAGATTTAGTTTAAAACTTACGTGATAGATAACATAAGAAAGTATCCACTTAATTTAATTAATATTACACTATTTTTTTATAATGGCGCTTTTTATGTCACTGCAATGTAAAAAGTTGGGTGTAAATTAGTTATAACGTAATTTCCGTTTCATCTGCTTTTGAATACTTTCAAGCATGTTTTTCACTTTTGTTGCAAACTTTTTCGATATAGAAATACAATTCAAAAATTAAAAAAGATTTCAATTATTTGCGGAGGCTAAAGATATATACTGGGGAAACAATTTAAGAAATTAATAATTGATGCATATATATCACGTCTCTAGAATTTTTTTTGAGCATTTAAGATCCGATGTTCCCGGAATATGTTTCAAAATATTGAAAACTGGTGATTCAAATCTTTCATTCAAAATGGAGAAGAGGAATATCGGCCAAAATATATTAATAATATACCAAATAATATTAAAAACTTGCAGCCGGGAAAGCCTGGTTGGTAGGGCGTTGGGCCCAGATTCAAGGGGTTGTGGGTTCGATCCTCGCCTGTCTCCCCGTGAGGTAAATGGCGGTCGGTACATATTACATCTGTCGGATCACAATGACTTCATTGTCTCCATAGCAAATTATTCCTCTGGGGGCACTGAATTGGAGATTGATCGTTAAACGGGTTATGAGGTGTGTGGGGCTGTATTATTGGCCATAAAGGGTGCTACTGAAAAACAAAAAACGAAATCTCTGAGTTAAAATTTACTTGGTTTCACCAAACAGGCTTGCTGATATGTGCAAGCATTAGAAACAACAATGGCATATTAACAATATAAAATTATACCTCTTGTGATACATATCCATTTTTAAGATCAAGCAATTGCTACTTTTAACCAAATTTATCTTTAAGTGAATGAAATATCCATGTAATGTCTTTGCACACCTGCTACCACAATTTTCGTAAAGGTACTTTACTCGATAGAGTATATAAGGGTTTGGCAGGTAAACGCTTGAGCAATAAAGTTGAAATTACATCCATTTGGAACACCATTTGGTTATTTTAATTTTCTACCATTTTTTTTTTTTTCGTTGGACAATGTTTACATTACCTAGTCCTAGTATCAGTTGTGAACTGGGCGTCTTTAATAAAGAAATATGTTTCCCTCGTAACCGTAGTTCTTTTAAGTTTTCATTTCAAAATAGACCATAATTAGCATTTTTTTTATTCATCTCAAGCTATGGCTGGGATTGCCTGGTTGGTAGGGTACTGGGCCCATGATCAAGAGTTCGTGTGTTCGAAGACTCCCCAAGTAGTAAATGGTGATTGATGCACGTTAAATCTGTCGAGTTGCAAAGTCCTCCATGGTCCCATAATAAATCAGTACCTCTGGGAGCACTGATCCAGGAGTTTCCTTGTCTTCTGGATTAGTTCAAAATTACAAGGCTACGGAGTTGAACATTGGTAGTCGTAAACCCAAAAATGGGTTGGCTGTTCAACGACGTTTATAAATTCATCTTAAGCTTATGTATATACACCAAAAACAAATTCATAACTAGACTAGATATAGCAAAAGAACTGCAAATTCAACTGTCCGATAAAAAACATTGTTTTAAATTATTTATAATAAAACAAGTAAAAATCATCCCACATAAACTGTAAAAATAAAATCCTTATACGTTTCTTAGTATTTTGGAAACCTCCGTCTGTAATATTCAGAAACATTTCGCAGCAGAAGAAATTTGAATCCCTTCTTCTCTTTCAGCGTTTCTTTTCGGAAACCTCTTATGGGTACCTATTGCGTCTACCGCCATCTATTGAAAGGTACCTTAAGATAGAGTTTACATGTTTTATATAATAGTGGATTGGAATTTAATAGTAGTAGTGGTAGCTACGCTACACACTGAAACTGAACCGGCGTCAATGCGATTCAGTTTCCTACTTATGAAAATATAAGAAATTTTCCTCAATTGATCTGAAACATGATATTAAATAAACTCTGAGATTTTCGGAAACATTTATGTCGAGTCAAAATTAGTTTCGAAAATTTTTCACGTGTTAAATTTTACAACCGTTGTTGAACAACCGAGGGTTTTGGGTTTACGACTACTAATGTTCAACTCCGTAGCCTTGTAATTTTGAACCCAATCCAGAAGACAAAGGAACTTCTGAATTAAGTATGGGTAGAAATTTGTCTCTTGACGGTACTGATCCGCAGTTGCGTTACAAGGAGAGGAAAGCAGCGAAAACCACCCAGGGTTTGTCGGATGCCAAGGGGATTCTTACTAATGATCCATCTACCACTGAGGCTATTTGACGCCAGCACAGTGGTCGGTGCAAGCCGGATGCGGAATTCGTAACGACCAGCTATAGCTGTGATTCGAGCCCGGTTCATCTCATTGGAAGACGGACGCTTTATCCTCTAAGACACCACGCCTCAAAAATGTCGAATTAAATATTTAAAAATAGTCTTCTCTAGGTTATAACGTTTTCAATTAATAAATTTTATTTCTAAAGTTCAATTCTGTGTTCCGCTAAAAGAGGATTGATTATTTAGGGTTCCATCGCAGAAAAAAGAATTGGGAACCACTGAGTTAAAATATGTGCTGACTAAGGTCGCAATTGCTAAATCAAAATTTGCTGTTCCGGAAAAGGCTATTCCACATAAATATTTTTCTTAACTCCTTTTATTAAAGTTTCAGAGGTGTAATAAACTAAAAATAGTGTTTTTTATTTATTTCGTACTTCTTTCATATTAATGTGCTTTTTTGTTAGACAATTAAAATATACAGTTTTGCTTTTATTACTGACTCTATAGATAATAAAAATGTCGTCGTAAAAATACGAGGAAAGAAAGATTAATTATGTCTACGCAATTCATCTTACTTTTTCCAGCAACAAATACAAACTGACTAGATTGTCAACCGAAAGATCCCTAACAATAGGGTCAACTTTTTACATGTATGAAGCGCACCACGCCTGACTCAGAATATAAACCCAACCCTGTTTTCGTTTTCTCCAGGATGGAACAAAAGGATAGTCGAAAGTGAAAACAAAAATCCCACTTAATGCACAAAAAATGAAAGAAGGCGAAAAACCGCGAAAAGTTTGCCAACAAATATGGTCCGAACAGTTTTGTCCACGCCCACAGAACCGATGTGGGAGACACGCAAACATAGCAACCCGATTGGAACACCAACTGTGGAAAGATTAGAAGGAGAGCTGCTGCGTTGGGGGTGGTAGACGACAGAATCAATGCTCTATCACCCTCTCTGCTGTTCTATAGAACACTACTAGAACTTATCTTTATAACGACAAGCAAAAGGAGGACTTGTTGATGAGCTGCAATTTGATGGGTTTTTTTTTAAATGAGAATAATATAATAAATGAAACTTCATAATTTGTATTCAACTAATTTCCGCATTATCCAAAATAAAATAATTTTAACCAATAATCAGATCAAAGCTCCCATTTTTAATTACCTGTTCTCCTGAATCGAAATTGATAGGAAATAAATAATTAAACCTCAAACTTTAAACATTAATAACGATGAACTCTAGATATAGCATTACATTTGATCAAACCATAAACTGGGTTACTAATTTTCGGAAGCTTCATAATTTTTATTCAACTAATTTCCGCATTATCCAAAATCAAATAATTTTAACCAATAATCAGATCAAAGCTCCCATTTTTAATCATCTGTTCTCCTGAATCGAAATTGATAGGACATAAATAATTAAACCTCAAACTTTAAACATTAATAACGATGAACTATAGATATAGCATTAAATTTGATCAAATCATAAACTGGGTTACTAATTTTCGCAAGATGCTGGAAGTAAGGGTACAGCATTTCCTCCTTTTTTTTTTAAAAGTAAATTTTCAATCAGAGTAAACTATTAATGATTACCGTTTCTTATTAACATTTATCGCATATATTTATTCACTGTTATTTCTCCTAAGTTGCTCGTAATGATACATTCGTAGTGTCCTTCACCTTGCTGCTTTTAACTTGGTCCAGAAGACAAGGGAACCCCTGGATCAAGCAGTGGTACAAACTAGCCTTTATGGAGGACGTTTTGACGAAACTTACCAGCATTTAAGTTACATGGAGAGGAAAAACCACTAAAACCTTCCACGATTAGCCCGTCCGAAAAGGAATTCTAACTCATGATTCTTTTACCATTGAGGATATTTTACATCAGCACTGTGATTAGTGCCAGCCGGGATCAAAATTCATATCACCCAACCACCACTGGGATTCGAACTTCAATTCCCAGAGCCACCGCGACTCTGGTTAGAATATGGAATTTTATTTATTCCTTAGAGATAATAGCATTTTAGTAACGAAAGTTAGAAAATCATCCTCTCACGTGATATTAGCTTGGTACGTGAAAAAAAGAATACACTCCAATCCTCTGTTTGCAACCAATGCATATATCATTATGGAAACTACAAATCTTCTTATATTAGTATTATAAAAAAGGTTTACGTATTTATTACTGTTTATATGCAAGAAAGATATTTTACAAACAATATATCAAAATTATTTGGAGATTAGATAATGAACATCTAATAAGACATTGCACTGTAAATGGCAACATTTTATCATCCAAATCAATCTTATTATTATTCTAGTCATACTAAAACCAGACAAATAAAAGGATAAACAATAAGCTAAAACGATCAAGCAATTACAACTGACCAGTTATTTGTCCTGTCAGAAACTATCTTCTATTATCTTCTTGAATTGGAAGATTTATCTAAAGAGCAATTGGAAGGAATGTCGAATGAATTCCTAAACACCCCCATGCAATTTCACGAATTTAAAAATATAGGTTATTGAGGCTTTGTTTGGAAGAGTTTTAAAAACGCATTAATTATCGCTTGGGAACTGCTAATAGATTTTGTTCTAAAGGAAGGTTTTGAAGATCCTTTCCTAGCCATTCTACCAATCAATGAACAGAAACAGATGAAATTCTGCCGAAACCAGTTCTTTAAACTTGAAGGGGACGACCTAAATTGCATATATTCTTACTTAAACAAACGCCATCTGGGAACTTACAGCTGACAAGAATTGGTTATTCTATATTGGGAACAGAATTCTTGATTGGAACTTTAAATATTTCAACTTGAATATAAACCAAGAACGTTTTTTAGCATTTTTAACGATTTAGATTTTTTGATCAATTATAATCTTAAAATCTTATGCAAAATAACGTCATGTATCAAGTGTTATTGAAACTTTTATTTTCTTATTTGAATAAAAAATTCTGGATTTCTACGAACTATTTTGCTCTTATTAGAATAATTGTTTCAAATCTTCGATAAGTTTCAATAAAAGAAAAAAAAAGGAAAAATTGTTATTGCTCAAATCAGAACAGTAAAAAATAAACAGGATAAAAATAACCAACATAAATAAGTTTTCTTGTTTCAAAAATAATTTTGCACTGTTACAGACTATTTTGTTGATATCAGAACTATGGTTTGAAGTTTTTCCAAAATAAAATAACTTCAAACAAATAATAAAACAATAAAATTTCTCTCCAAAATATTAAATTGTATAATAATTAATAATAATAAATTAATAACAATTAATAATTATTTAATAAATTATTGAAATAGTTGATGCCACAACAATTGCTTTATATTTTTGATAAGTTTCCAAAATAAAATAAAAAGATGAAAAAAGTGCTCTCCGAAATATTAAACAGTATATACACCGAAGAGCCATTACATTATGACCACCCTCCATCTACAACAATGGGCTCGCTCAGGTTTTCATGGTTTCTCGCCCAGGAACAATGTTTTCATGGGGCACATTAGGACCCATAATCCTCATAGAACAATCCCTGACGTCTGTAAGCTACTTGAACATAGTTGCAGACCAGGTTCACCCATTCATGGCAACAGTTTTTCCTGCAAAGGATGGGGTTTTCTAACAAGATAATGCACCATGTTATAAGGGTCGAATCGTCGAGGAACCTTCCAGTGACTTTCAAGTCTTGTCTTGACCCCCAAATTCACCTGATCTTAATTTAATAGAGCATTTGTGTTCCTACTTGGAAAACCAAATTCGTGCTGCCACGCTACCCCCTCGCAATGTGAAAGAATTGCAGGACCAGTTGGTGAGCGCTTGGTACCAGATACCCCAGACTACCTATTAGCACCTTGTGGAATCAATGCCATGGCGGGTGCTAGCAGTTTTGAGGCTTAAGGTGGTCCTACATGTTATTAGCAGGATGATCATAATGTAATGGCTCTTCGGTGTATAAGCAAGATAAAATTAACTTTCATATTTTAAAATAACTATAATTATGGCTTTTTTATCATAGTTTTCTTATTTCAAAAATAACTTGTGCAGACTATCTTGCAGATATCAGAAAAATTGTTTGAAGTATTTGTATAATAAAAAAGAGACATAATTACATTCAAGACGGGTCTATAAATAACAAGATTAAATTGACTTTAATATTTCAAAATTAATAACAGTTTTTTAAAGTTACTCTTAAATTATTTTTATGACTTTTCTTATTTGAAAAATAATTTTAGACTTCTATAGACCAACTTGTTAAAATTTGGAATGTATTTTTAAAGCTTTCTGTAAAATAACGTGAAATATTTATACCCAATATCATTGATGAAATCTGTGCCAATAAAGTTAAAAAATAGTGGAAATTAATTTCTTGAATTATTGAACTTAGCTGAACTTATCAAAGTTCTGTAGAAACTAAAACCTCTAAATAAAGTTTTCAAAGGAATATTAAAAAGCTCTCTACTATACTTTTCTCACTCAGAGAAAGCAATCTACTAGCTGCATTGCTCGAAGCAGTTAGGAAGCATTGTAAAACTGATATAATAAAAGAAAAAGAAAAAGGATAAAAAGGAAAATTAAAAAGATTTGTAATTAAGAAATATTCATATTTCTAAGTAATGCATATGCATATTCCTAAGAATTTTATATATTCCTAAGTTTGCATGCGAACTTAGTGTGTAACGTAGAAAAAAGCACATTTCAGATAAAGGGTGAAAAGTTATCCTCAGTTTTTATTCTATAGATGATTAAAGATACATATGATATATGATATGAAACAGAATTAGGATAATACGTGTCGAGTTATAATTTCAACTTTTCACCATTCTTTAAAATTAAAAAAATTACACTAAATAATACTGACTACCATGAGGCAATAATCTGGTAGAAATTTTCAACATATTTATTTAAAATTTAATTACTACTATATTTGCAATAATACAAAGTAAAGTGAGAAATAAATATTGTTATATCTAGTGTATAGCAGTATAATTAAAAGTTTATTTTAAAACGAAGAAAATTTAAGATAAGTTAAAATTTCGTAGCGTACTATATTACAAAATAATTTTTTCTATCTTTTCTTTTTTTTTCCTGCTGCATGAGATTTTTTAACATCTCTAGTTAATTGTGTTTCGCTGATTTCAAATCTGCAAAGGATTTCTCTCTTCAATCTATAGTTTTTGTTCAAATAACATTTTCACTGTATTTCTTTTTTTAAAAGTGCAAACTTAGGACTTAGGAACGTTATACATAGCAGGGGGTTACACAAATGTCGCAACAAACTTTGAGAGGAGTTAGGGCACATCATCAGGATTAAAAGTGAATAGGTACCCAAGGTACCCATACCCGGAAATGTCGTCATACACCATTAGGAGGCGCTTTCCGATTAGAAACTGTTTTTTCGTGTGCTTCTAAATAGGTCAAAATAGGGAAGCACCCCTACAGTCGTATGACGACAGTTCCAGGCATAGGTTCCTATACAATACTATCAAATATTTGTATGAATGCAACAAAAAATTCTTTATCTTTTCTAAAAATGTTTTATGGTACTTCTACAAATTTAAAGATATTTTTTGAGTACATACACTTTTATTTAATTATACGTATCAATAAAAGATAAAATTTTAGTATTAAGTTAATTTGAAATATATAATTGCATTCAAGAAAATAAATCCTGAAATTTTCTCAAGTTTTATCTTTTCTCGATAAATAACGAAAGAACAAAAGTTAAGATTTTTAATCTTTTCGTTTCTTTATAAAAGGAGAAGAAGAAAAAAAGAATTATATACTCATATGTTGACATTTCGCTCGACTAATGAGAAATCGATGATTTCTGTATCGGAAAAATCTTGATTTTCTTGAATAGATATTGATTTTATTTTTGTTTTAGAACATTTTTCCAAATTGTATTTAAAATAAAATCACACAGAAAATATTATTGAAAAATGACAAATTTGTCTTTAAAGGCGTAGGAAATGTATTATTCTTGAGATTACTAAATTTATCTCATATTTATTTTAGTCCACTCTTAACCGAATCGAATCAGAAAAAAAAAATGGAATAAAGATTATTCATAAAACATTGGTACTTTCGTAAACAAAGTTAAATTAAAATTTTTTATTTTAATTTCTGATATCTTAAGTATTACATTAAAACAAAAGTGATGATAAGTGCTCGAAAAAATTTAAAAGTGGTACTATTTCATTTTATTACTCACTTTTCTTAATGCTTGATAGAATTCATTTCATTAATACTCAAAACTCTGCATGGCTCCCTAAAGGTTCGCCAAATATATTTCTGTGGTAGTAAAGCAATCAACAAAAAATATGTTAATTTTCCTGATTGAGCAAAAATATCAATTTGAATAATTTTTAACGAAGCAGTTTTACATTGTTTTAAGTTAAAAATGTAAATATTTATGATATCATTAATATATTATGATAGATAATTACCTTTTATTGCATTGAAAAAATCTAAATTTTAATTTCTAATATCTAAAGTAATACATTCCAACACCAGTGAAGGTAGGTGATTCAAAAAAGTTGAAAAGTGGTAGTATTTAATTTCATTAATTCTCAATTACTTTAATGTAAAATAAAATTCATTACATTAATGATCTAAACTCAATATGGCACCCAATAGGTTTACAAAATATATTTCACTGAGAATAAAATAATCAGCAAAACAAATGGAAATTTTCCTATTTGAGCAATCGCATCAATTTAAATAATTTTTTACGAAACTCTTCAAAAACCTTTTTGTGCATTTCAGTTCAAAATATAAGTATTTGCAATGCCCTTAATATATTATGGTAGATTTTATAGGAAAGGGAAGGAAAAAAAAAACTAATAATGAAACATTTGTGCGATCTTTTCGTAAAGTAAAACTGTCTTCTTAAAACGACGCTAAGCTTAATTGAGGTAAAAAAGAAACAATAATTGAACGTTCGAAGAAAAATGAGTTTATTTTAGGTAATTTGAATTAAAATGTTCCATTGAAGAATCGATATCAAATTAATATCATTAAATGACTCATAAAAATTGATTTAAATAACCTGTTTTTCAGAATATTTATTTTCATTAACTAAATGGCTGTTACCAACTCACTAAACTAGCAATACTAAATCAAGAAAAGAAAAAAAAAACAATTGGACTCCCTCTATTCTCAGAAATGTACACACAACATCATAGTAGATTAGTTCTTTTCCCGACATTTGTAATTGGCAGTTTCTAGTTCAGCAAATTGATTTGGGAATACTACGTTCTGATGAAACTTGATAGCCACCTCCGGCAGGGGTCAGTATACGCCTAATATCAGTAATGGGGCTCTATCTGACGCTATAGCCACTAATATTATAGGTTCCTGCAAATGTATTTCGATAGCAGTCCCAGCCACCCCCCTTCACCACGTAACACGAATTTTGCCCCACCCCCTTTCTGCCTCGGTGATTCTGTATATCTGGCAATGCGTGGGAGGATAAGGCATATTTTTCCCTTTTTTCCTTCGGTTGAGAACTTAGAATTCGATTATTCTTCTTTTGGGGGGTTTCGGGTTTATGCATTTTTTACCCCTTTGACGAAATCATACCCTTTTTCTTTTACGATCTAGTTTTTATTTTTTCAGTTCGTAAACTACCAAATTGCTTTCCAGTTAAGTTTGGAGTTAGACATTCGATTCTTGAGAACTGCAATCACGAAAATGGATATTCCACGGTTGCTTTTTCACGAATTTAACCTAATCGAAAGAAAGAAAAAAAATCAGCCAAGAAATTCTGCAGACGTAATTCAATCTCATTTCACTTCTTTTTTTTTCTTTTTTTTTTCTTTTTTCAGCTTTCTTGTTTCTTTAACGTGATGACCAAACTAAAAATAGAACTTGCTACCTTTTTGTAATATTTCTTAGATGACAAATGATTAGATAATTTCATTCAGATTTACAATTCAATTCTATGTATCAAACATATTTGTTACTAAAACAATGCAAGTTATAAACATTATAGACATTTTTAAAATGTGAAACTCAAATTGTAATCACAAAGCATTATTTCGAGATATTGCGCTCTAAATAGTTGAGACTATGCTCAAATATTAATATTGTTGTATCAAGTTGATGCACCAAATTTTAAGTTACTGTGCTTGCAAAATTTGAGGAATTAATATGGCACTGTACTATTTGTATTTCCAACATGATTGTGGTCATATGAAAGCAATTTCTTTTTCCATTACATCAAAGTTTAACATTCCTCAAGAACATTTTCTCTTATTTCAAGACATTTATAGCTACATTTTCTCCCATTTTATTTCCTTGTTATTTTCTTTTTTGTTTATTTTGCTAATGCATTAGGTTCGTTTCTCACATGATTCAGCTTTGTTACCATCAGTACGTGGCATCTTTAGATAGCCTACCATAGATTTGAAGCAGTCATATTTCACTCGTGCGACTATAAACTGCATATCATACAGTCCACACTCGGTACAAAATCAGTTAAATTTTTTCAAAAAAAAACTTGTCGGCTGGTGTGCCAGTTCAAAATAGTTTATTTCACAGAAATATACTGTTACTTAAAAACGAACGGCTTTTTTAAGCGCATTAAGTACTGTTATTTTAACAAAAATCTCTGTTTAATTTAACAAAAAATCCTTTGTTATTTTAACATAAACAAAAACTATAAAATGACTATGACAACATTGCGGCCGGTCCGAGTCGAGAGCAGAATTCGCCATCGGGATTCGAACCAGGTTTAACTCATTGCAAGACAAATGCTCTACCCCCTTCGCCGCGACAGCTTTAGTGCAGATGAGGAAGAAAAATCTTCAACTGTCTTTATCCGAAAGGTTTCACCTTCAAAACGTAAACGTGTAAAAACGCTAAAAGCTGTATTTTTCCACCCTTGGGAAATTTTATCTATACAATGTTCAAAACAGTGAAATAATTTCTTAAAAGTAAAAGCGAGTATAGAAAATAATCGTGAAATGATTTGAAAAAAGGATGAAGTTATCTTAAGCTAAGCTGAACTGCATGGCAAAAACAAGAATTGGAATTGACAGTTTTAATCCATTTATGATGAGGATAAAGAAACAGAGAAAAACCATTCGGGGAACAAACAGCTTTATACCGTCAAACATACGGAAAAAGTCTATTTAAAAAATAAAAATAAGAAGTAGAAAAAAAATGGATTTTTTTTTTCTTTCGCGGTACACTGTTAACGCTTAGAAGTATAAAAATCTATATTCATCTCAAAACAGATTTTTTTTTAATATTTTTTTTTCCTTTGGAATTTACAGTTATTTTTTACAATGAACAAAAATGTAATTTTGGATGTTATATTTGCTAAAAGTTGTGACCTAAGTAGATTTTCCTTTATAAAAAAAAATCCAATGAGTAAAAGGTCATACTAAAAAATTCCATCGACTTTGAATATTGAATATTATTAAAACTTGACATTAAAATGATGGTTATGCGATATAAATTATACAAGCATGAAACATGCCATTATATGTATATATACTGCCAAATAATTGTTAGGGGATACGTATAGTCCTGAAAAATCAATTAATTAAACTTTTTGAGTTTTTTTAAATTTTCACTCTAAAATATTTTATTCATTTGAAACTGTATACATTTACCACGAAATTCTCTAAAATAAATAATAACGCAACTAAATGAATGCGCACATGTGACACATAAACTATTAAAAAATTTATCTCCGAAGTATTTGCGTATTAATTATATTTTTTATTGATCATTTACAAGAAACGAAGTTTTTTGCTTTTTTGTTAATTTTTTTCGATTTACATTAAATAATATTTATACTAAAAGAAAAGCAAAGGTTTATAATTGACATCTCATTTTCAGCGTCAGGAGATTGGCTAATTTCTCCATAATTGAATGACAATTAACGTTTCATTTATAGTTTCTTTTATTTATGTATTTTTCTTTATTCCATATAGATTTTTATGTTATTTGAAATGGTAACTGTAAAGCCAGCAAATACCTAAATACAAATTAAATTTTATGCAATTTTTATTATTTTGATATCTTAATTTTTTTCTGTTTCTATAAAAGTGTCTACGGTAAGGCGAAATATTGTTTTAACATTACCTAACAGCACAGATTTACATAGAGCATAGATTTAAGATTTAACTTAATTTTTTTTTTTTTTTGAGCGCAGCTGGTTAAATAATTTCTGGCAAATTGAATTAATGATATTTAAAGACATTTTTTTACACTTATTTATTTTATTCCATTTGATATAACCTTTTCGTAACTAGAAGAATGGATATTTTCTTCATAATTTAATGACATTCAACGGTTCTTTTACATATTTATTGACAAGTTACGCTTTTGTTTTTTTAAATTATTGCTGTAAAACCGTTCTGATGTCTTACAACAAATAAAGTTTAGTGATATTATTTATATAACCAGTTACCGATCAAAGTTTTTTAATTCGTTAGTCTATCATTTTAATTTTTATCAAATAATAAGCATGATCAAAATAGATCACAGTTCTGTTTCACATTCGATAACCGATAGGATAATTTCTCCACATTGAAATGGTTTTCTTGAATACTTATAGCAATGTTATGTTAGTGCATATCATTGCAGTAAAATCAGACTGATACTTTACAACAAACAAAGTTTAATGTTAGCATTTATTTATTCCAATTTTAGGTTTATTCGTTATTTTATTTATCGCTTCAATCTTTATCAAATAATGACTATAAAAATAGATCTATTTCGCATTACTTCTGCGATAACAGTTAATTTCTCCATAATTGAATGACCTTCAACGTTTCTTTTGCTTATATACTGCAATGTTATGTTTTATGTTAATGGAAATAATTGATATGAAACAAGACTGATATCTTAACGAAGTTTAATGTTATCATTTATTTAATCAGTTTTCAAACAAAGTTTATTCATCGTTTCAATCTCTATCATATAATGACCGTAATAAAAATAGATCATAGTTATGTTTCATATTACTTCTTCTATTGCAGACGGGATATTTTCTCCATAATTGATTGACATTCAGCGTTTATTTTATTTATTTATTATCATGTTATATTAGATGTTTGTTGAAAGTTGAAATGGTCTCTGTAAAATCAAACTAATACCTTACAATAAACGAAGTTTAATTTTTTTTAATCTTTATTTTTTTTTGTTTCATAATATAATGACTATCGAAAAATAGCTCAATTTGACATTACCTTTTCGATACTGGGAGATTAGAAACAGTTCTCCATAATTGAATGACATATGTCACGCATTTTTCACACCGTAAATTATATTGTCAATAGACATTAAATACATTTTTAAGATGCGAGTCGTAAATTATTAATGTTAAGCATTTGCGGAAAATAATATATTAATTTCCCAAAACAATCATAATATATCATCGAAATCAAGTGTTACGTCAAACTGTAGTCCTTACATAAAGTATTCAGAGAGACATTGTTTTTTTCCCCAGCATTTTACGAATGCTTTTAATGTTCTAAGTTCTAGTTAATTTTTCATGGTTATGCTTTTTCAATTATATATACAATCTGTATGAGAGAAACCGAAGAGCTTCCACCTTTATGTTACTAAATCACTCAATCATTTCGTATAATTGAATTATTTTTGTCACGCGATCTGCAAATAACAATGTAACTTTTCAAAAGTAAGTGCATTGTTGAATCAGAATTTTTTCGATTATTTTTATTTGTAGTGATAAAAACATTAAATAAATGTCTTGTGCAATTTTTTGTGTATGTTTATACTGATTTTAAACGATATTACATTCGTCATTTTAATGATACAGACTTTATTTTAGAACAAATTTCATGTGCACTGTAGAAAAATCTGGATCAAATTATGGCATAAATTAATGGCACTTTGAGTGCACTATTCGTAAAATCCAATTCAAAATAAAATCCATTTTTACCAGGAAATATTATACCGTAATTTTTACAGTATTTCATTTAACTTAATTAATTAGAGTGATACAGTGATTTTACGGTAATTATTACTGTATTGCAATAATACTTAATTATTTAGAGTGATTGACTGATTTTACGATAATTATTACTGAAAAAAATTACGGTACATCAGATTTTTTATTCCATAACATGTTATATTAAAAAAGGACTTTACGGCAAAAAAAATACCAGCATCTTGATTTTCGGTACTTTTTACTTGAATTTGATCAGGAATTTTTTACAGTGAATACTATTATTTAAAAGAGAAAATGCATGGAATCATGATTCTTTAATTAAATTATAATAAAATTATTTTAATCTAGAGAAATAATTTACTTATTTCCATATAAATACAATTTAATGTGAAAAATGTAACACTGTTCGCAACACTTTTAAATGCAAACTTTCTTTCATGGTACTTACTTTTATAGTTCTAACTTATGAGTTAATAAGAAAAATAATTGAATTGTATCTAATAATGATAAAATAAATCCTAAATAATGATCTATAGTAATTCGATTTAAAAACATGTCCTTTTATTTAACAGAATTTATTATATAATAAATAATACAAGAATTAATTATCCTCAATAATTGGAAAAAGTACTGAAACTTTCTCATTAAGTTTCATCCATTAGCTTTTTATATATATATTTTTTTTAATTTAAAAGAAAATTTATAATTGTATTTTTACTAAAAATTATGATTAGAACATTCTTTATCTAACTATTAACAAATTGTTTTCTTTTTAATGCAGCAAATAGTAATAAAAGTTTACCTAATCAATCAATTACTTAAATTTTGATTTTGATTTCAATAAAATTAAAAAATAAATGAATTAAAAAAGTTTCAAAACTCGTTAATTTCGAAAATGTATAATATTGTCATTCTCAAAAATTCGCATTAAATTAGGCCTTGTTAAATGTTTTTACAACATTTCACATTTACAAAATAAAAAATGCAAAAGCAAAATATTAAAAAGTTACAATTAAAGTTTAATTTCAGTAAGTTTATTTTTTGAATAATAAGCAATAGTCAAAAAAAAAAAAAANTATATATTGGTTTTGGCTATTAATTTTTCGTCTTCAATCTAAATTGTAATAAAAATAATGGAATCGAAATAAAAAATCTAATTTTTTTAAGAAACAAAACCCCCAAAACACCCACTTAGGGAACTTTTCCAAAAGACGTTCCTTGGAAATGTTTGAAAAGAAGCACGATTAAAATTAATTAACAAGAAATATTAATTATATATTTGTCACTCTTTTCATTTTCCATCTTCCATTTAAATTATGACAAAAAAAAATTTAAAGATCCGATTTTTTAAAACATATTTTCTCTAAAACAACCACATGGAGAAATTTTGAAAAAGGCAGTGCTTGGAAACATCTAAAAACTTAAAGTACGTTAAATTTCTGAAAAATAATAATTGTATATTTTCCATTAACCAAAATTATGAACTTCACTTCAAATTCACTTAACTTGTACTTCAATTTAAATTGCAATAAGAATATTTAATTAAAGTTAAATTTTAATTTCTTAAAAAAAAAAGAAGAAAAAAACAATGCTGGGAAATTTCTGCACATCTGAAAGAAAATTAAAATGAAATAAATTTACTAAAAATATCAACTTATTAAAAAATGCATTTTTAGTTTTCTTTTTCCAGCATAGTTTTCCATTCCGTTGAGAGTGTTTTTGGTTTTCTGCAACATTTATTCGTTTTTGTAGGAATATTTTTTCTTTTCTTAGTGTTCTGAAATAAAATGATTTTGCATTCATATGGAGCTTGAAATTCCAACGAGTAATAACTACTTGTTTTCTAGCAAAAGACAAGAATCAATTTATTATTTTGAAGGAACAAATTCATATGGTTTGAACAGTACAAACTTCACGTAAAAATGCTACTCATACACAAAGCTTTGTACTATATAATTTTTCCTTTTGATGGAGTATAGAAAAACGACAAAACAAGGAAAGCAAAATTTTAAACAAAATGAGAATAATACACCTCAATTCTTTTTCCTATTTTGTTCATCTTTTGATGGTATAAAAAATAAAGAAAATTTAGTTTATAATTACAGATGGATACAAGAGAGAAAAAAATAGGAATCGTAACGGAGGGAAAAGAAAACGAAAAGAATGGAATAAATAAAAAGGGAAGACGAAAAAAGAGAACAAAAAAAAAAAAGATCTTCCAAATGATAGATTATTTTTCAAACTTTTCTTTGATTTATTATGCTTAAACACAAGAACGAATCGAAGTAGGGAACTGCTCTACGCTTATAGATCTTTTGCGGAAAGATTCTATTGTTTAGGTTTTCGTGCAGATCGTGCCTCTACCACCCCCCCTCCTCCCTTGCTGAACTTTGGAGTCTGCTTTGGCCTGCTGTTTCTCTCCATTGGTAATTAAAGCAGAAGCGAACGAATAAGAAGCGTTCTTGTATTGTGCGCAAAAGAAGGGATTTTGCTGAAGGGAATATTCCTTCTTTCTAGATCTACTGCCAAGTAATAAATCAAAACGAATCAGACTTTAGTTGAGGAAATCATAGATGGAGCATTGTCTGCGATTTTAGATAATTGTGTATACTTTTTTCAGTTGCTGCCATTTCTATTACTTCAATTCACTTCATTCCAATTCTGTTAATTAATAAAATTGGAATAACTAGAACTATGGAATAACTAGAATTATGACTAATAATTTGACTTCCGTTTCCTTCAATAACACTTCCCGTCAATACTACAGTCAAACTCCGCTACAGTGAACTTTCAATGTACCGAAATTTTGGTTCATTATAACCGGGAGTTCACTATATCCATACCGCAAACAAATTTAACTAATGGTTCTGATTTCCTCCCTCTTATCTTATATTATTTAAATAAATTACCAATAAACACGGATAAAATGAAATACAAAAATCATTAAAAACAATATGCAGTAACAAAAAATTTGTTAGATTTTACTTTTTATTACTCCTCGTCTTGGGTACAAAAAATTTATGGATGACCTTTATTTAGGGATGGGAAATTGAGATTAAAGAAGAAAACAAGAAAAAATGCTTATGGCTAAATTCCACTCTATAGATGGTTTTGAAATCGGTATATGTATTATATGTAGAAATTTCAAAATTACCAAGAAATGAAAGAAAAAAAAATTAGTTGAAGGCAGAAAAAAATTCATAATATCCAACTTCCTCTCTTTTTTTGGTTCACTATATCCACAAAAAATAACATTATATATGCATACCAAGGCACGGGAGTGAACGTTTTGTACACTATATCCAGGAGTTCACTATGAACCGTGTTCACTATAGTGGAGTTAGACTGAATTTATTTATTTCTAAATGAGAGATAAAATATTTTATGTCATACATAGTTCGCAATTATGAAAAAAAGTATGTAAAAGCAATATTTTCTTAGCTACTACATTTATTTTATTTTATTATTTTTTTATTGTTTTAATACCGGATTAAAACAACCACTTGAGATCTAATTTATGGCTATCATGTTTCTTGAAGGGAATATTCTTTCTTTCTAGAATGACAGCCAAGTAATAAATCAAAACGAATCAGACTTTAGTTAAGGAAGTTGAAATTATAGATGGAGCACTGTGGACGATTTTTAATAATCGTGTATACTTTTTTTAATTGGTGCTATTTCTATTACTTCAATTCTGTTAATTTCAATTCTGTTCATTAATAAAATTGGAATAAATTGAGTAAAATGTGTACGGTTTTAATCTGACCGGAATTATGACTAATAATTTGACTTCTGTTTCCTTCACTAACACTTCTTGTCAATACTATTTATTTATTTTTAAATGAGAAATAAAATATTATAAGTCATGCATATTTTTCACAGTTTTAAATTCAGAAAAAAAGCATGTAAACGCAATATTTTCTTAGCTACAATATATATATTTTATTTATTTATTTGTATTGTTTTGTTGCCGGCTTAAAACAACCACTTGAGATCAGGATCATGGCTATCAATTTTTACTGAGAGGAATATTCCTTATTTCTAGATCGACTGCCAAGCAATAGATCAAAAGTTGAAATTATAAATGAAGCACTTTGGACTATTTTTAATAATCGTGTTTACTTTTTTTTAGTTGGTGTTATTTCTATTACTTCAGATCGGTTAATGAACCGTTCAATTCTGTTAATTAATAAAATTTGACTAAACTGAGTGAAAGCAGTGCAATTTTGATCTGTCTGCAGTTATGAATAGCAATTTGACTTCCGTTTACTTCGCCAACACTTCCCGGCAACTCATTTCTATTAATTTATATTTAAATTAAAGATAAAATATTACACGTCATACATATTTTTTATTTATTTTTTAATTTCATTACCGCTTAAAACAACCAATCGAGATCGGGAAATATAACCGGATACGTGAAATATGACTAATAATTTGTCTTCCCTTTCCTTCGGCAACTCTTCATGTCAACTTGTTTTTATATAGTCAACCCAGCTTAAGGAAATCTAGCCAAATCTATGCAATTAAGCGGGTTATTCGATTAAAAGATGAGTGCAATATTCAATCTTAAATTCTAAATTTTTGCGAAATTTGCTTTTTAATGGTATTTAATGCATAGTACAGCGTTTTGACTAAATAAACTCAGTTTTATCTTCAATAAACAATTATAATTAAAACTGTCTGTGTTAGTATCATAAAATGTAAATGTCATTTAAAGTTACATAAAAATAAAGCAATGCTAGTGAGAAGTATAATATAGTTACTAAAATAATATTTGATCCCTTCCGAAAAAATCTATAGTTGAAGACTGTTTTTAGACCCGTTTAATTCGTCAATTTTTCAAAATTAGATATTTCCTTTCAGTTTCTAATAAAACTTTCATGACTTGCGTATTAACTTCAAAAAAAATTTCTTTTTATATATTTATTTCTTTATTTTTTTCCTAATCATCGAAACTTGAACAATTCCAAATTAATGCGCAATTTTGGATTGGGATTTCTTAAAATGTATTGTTTCCAAGATTTATTTATTTTTATTTTTCGATTAGTTCAAATCAATTTTTTTCGCGCTCAACTTGCAACCAACTCAGAGTTATTCACTGGATTAAGCAATTAATATTCTACTTAAGAGAAAGATACACTGTACACCAGTGTGTTTGTGAAACTTTTTCATGTCAAAGCTAATAGCGCACCAGAAGGGTACCACGAATCTTGACCACTCAAAAATCAATCTGTATCTTTTTTACATTCTGAATAATATGTGAGTGAAGTAAGAGGGATAAAATCCCGTTCGTTTACTCCAATGCATAAACTGCCAACAAGATTTGATTAATTCTTAAACCATACTCCTAACGTCTGGTATTAGCAACAAATGAATGCTCCTGTTGAAGTCACCACCTACAATATTCTTGTTTTCATAACGGAAAAACAGAAATTCTATTTTAGCTGGTAAAACATTTCGTAAAAATAATTTTTTTTTCATTTCCTCTTGTTTATATAATGAAGCGGGGACTATTAACAACAAATATCCATTTAAACGAGAAAATTTAACATTTGTTTCATATAAAATGATTTGGTTCCATAAAGTTTTATTCGTATAAGCGGGTTATTCGATCATCCGATTTGCAATCAAGTGGGGACAACTGTATTTATTTTTAAATTAAAGATAAAATATTATATGTCATACATATATTTTTCATTAATGCCTTATTTCATATTTTGTAAACAGGAAGAAGAAAAAAAGTAGATCCATTTTTTTTGTTAGCTACTGTTTTAATTGATTCATCTATTTTTATTTCCTTACTGGCCTAAGGCAACCAATCGAGATGGGATTTACGTCTATCAGAAGTCAACTCTATAGTTTTGTAATTTTTAACTCAACCCAGAAGACAAGGGAATTCCCAATTCGAGCACTGAGGCAAATTCTCTTATATCGCAGGACTTTTTGATGATTTTACGTTAAATGGAGAGAAAAATCTCCTATGAGGGACTCATCAAATCATTCCTGTGGTAGGTATTTAAATCGATCAGTTTTCGATGGGACCTCATTGTAAGGCGAGATTATATCCTAACTATAATTTTGAACAACAACTTATAATTGCTAAAATTAAAAAGTAAATAAATAAAGGGATTTCCAATTAAAACCCATTTTTTATATTATTAATACAGGATGTTTCATAGTTAATGCCCATGATATAGATAATTTGTCAAGAATGAAATTAATAAAAAAAAAAGCATAGTTGGGGTTGTAAAGTTAAGCTTAAGCGAGGAAGAAACAAAAAAAGGGAATAAAATCTGCCATATTTTAAAGAAGTTGTATGAAAATGCTAAAACCTATTTGATTGCCTAGGAAACAATTGAAACGCTTCTATTACTTGCTTTATATTCCCTCTCAGTTCCTTCCTCCCAGTAATCAATGCACTGTAAAAAAAAAAAAAAATTAAAATAAATGTGTCAAAATGACTCCGAAACGAATAATAGTTGAATTTGATTCCCTATCTATTCAAAATTGAAACAGAATATACTCTTGTTTGAGCAAAATGTATAGTCTCAAAATTGATATGGAGGATATGAGAGAGATGTTTGTTAGCTACCGTGATAATTTGAAACAAATACCTCCGGGTTCGTTGTAGAATGTTCTAACCAGCATAGTCTTACTATGAGCAAGAAAAACAAGAGAAACACCCTGAATAACTTTTGATCTAATTATCAGATTCTCACATATGAAGATCACGAGGATCACCTTAAATTGGAAAATTGACTTGTGTAGATGATATTTTAAATTACGATATCAAACACAAAAACGTGCTTTCTCTGAATAAACGCACTTTCCTTTTGACATATTTTGATTCCTTACCCTTAAAACATAAAGGTTAATCGCAATCTGGAAAAAAAATGGTTCAGATAGTTTGGACATGAGAGCAGTTGAAAGTTTGGACCCCTTAATGTTAATTTTGCCTTTAACTTTTTGCGTATTTCGTTATATCTTGAGAATGCGAATTGAAACTTTTTGATGCAAATTGCAAAATTTCTTGCCCAGAATTACGAAATTCATTTAGCCAAATATATTTCAATGCAAAAAAGAATTTTTAACTATGGTCCAAAAAAAATTATTATAAGGTAAACAACTTTTAAATAATTTCAAAGAAAGTAATTTTTAGCCTGGTTGGTCTGGGCCCATATCCAAGAACTCGTGGGTTCAATCCCCGCTGGTCTCAGACTCCCGGTGTAGTAAATGGTGACTGATGCACGTTAAATCTGTCTAGTCACAAAGTCCTCCATGTTCCCTTGACAAATCATATCTCTTTGGGCCCTGATCCAGGGGTTTCCTTCTCTTCTGGATTGGACTAAAAATTACAAGGATACGGAGTTGAACATTAGTAGTCGTAAACCCAAAATTAGGTTGGCTGTTCAACGACGGTTATTAAAGAAAATAAAAGAAGTAATTTTAAATGGTAAAATGCAAAATGTGAGCGAATAATTCTTGAGAAATCGAATTTTAAAAATACGATTTCTTAAAATTTGTTTTCTCAGGAACTATTCAAACCCGATTGGTCCAAAGTGGATTAGAAAGGTTCATATAATAGTCGCCACCTAACAATTTTCAATTTTCTTTATATAAAATGTTAAAATCTGGTAAATATGATATTCAGGATATCAGTAATTTTAATATATCTTTTTGCTTTTACCTATTTGAAAACAAGGGTGATTGGAATGAATTTTTGTTTCTGTCTCACCTTTCTCAATTAAGATTTGCTAGATTCTAAGAGCATTTTTGTCTTTTCCTCTTTTAATTATGATTTCACGATGTTTATATTTATTTAACAAAGATTCCAAACATTAAAGTGCTTTCTACGAAACACCCGGCATATTTTGTTTGATTTTTAGAGCACTAATAGCTTAAAGATAGGAAAATTGATTACTTGTTAAAAATGAGACAAAATTAAAATTAGTTTACTGGTATTTATAATATATTGTTATAAATTTCTAAAGAGGAGTGAAATAAATATTTTTTCCTGCAATGTATTTTAGTTTTTTTTCTCATTATTTTAAGTTTAATAGACGAAGAAATTTTGTTGAAGAGAATATTCCTTCCCTCTATAACCACCAATAAATCAAAGATAGCAAATGCCGTATAATACAAACAGCATCATTTGAATGAAGCATTTTTAACGAATATTACTGATTTATTGAAACGTTTTGTCTCATTTTTCTGTGACTCTCATATTGGAAATCAATTAGTTTTCAGCGCATTTTAGTTTATATTTTCAACATGACTAAAACTATTATTTCAGAGTTCTGATGAAATGCTAAAATTATCTAAGCAGTTAATTTATTTTGAGATTATTTAGCAAGAGAAAATTATATCTTCTTTGCGTTTTGATTAATTTCTGATCAATAAATGTGGGATAAAATAGCGTATGTTTACTTGGAAAAATAAGCATGTTTTTATGCACTTTTATTGGAAGTATAAAAATGAAGCTAAATTAAGATAAGTAAATAGTCAAAACATGCTAGAACTTATGGCCCTAAAAATAGTTACATTTGATTACATGTTAATTCAAGTATTTCTCAAAACTGCATAATGAATAGTCTTATTTTTCCTTCGGAAAAATACAATAATGAAATATTTCATTAATTTTGACAAAGTTCGCTTCTCGAAGAAGTGGCCTTGGACGATATTTTTGCTAGGAGCATATACCAGGAAGCGGTTTCATAAAAATCAAAGAAAATTTCGTGATATTTGAGTATCCATTTTATACACTGTGTTTTCAAGTTAAAAAATAAAAAATAAACAAGTGTGTGACCAGTTTCTAAATTTGGAAAAGACACTAAGTTTCGGTGTTGTTACCATTTTTGGTGTCAAGGTAAACTAAATTTTTTGAAAGTCTATAAAGTCACATTTTATGTTACTTTTTCACTATTGTAATTTTATTTATTAAATTTCTTATTTTATTTTCTCCTCTTTTGTTTGTTCGTTTACTGACAACACACATTTTGGCTTCATTTTAAAAACAATTCGCTTAAAAAGCAAACACATTTTCAGTAATATATTTGCTCTAATTCGTTCAAATAATTCGTTGCTTTCTCAATTATGAATAATTTTTTTGCCCGAAAACTACTTAAAAATATATTTCCTTCATTTCAACACCAAAATGGTGGACACCAATATTTTGTACAATGTAGAAATTTAAATGAAGATGAAAAATAGATTAGTTCTAATTTTTCATTCTTATACATATAATTTATATTATTTATTAATATAATATTTTCGTGTATCTGAACTCCAAAAATTTTACACTAAAGTGGTCCTTAACGTTACTTATGACAAAGTTATTTTTACGATACAATTAAGTTAGGATTTAAGCACACAGTTCAGTTATTAGTTATTTAGTACATCAGTTATTACATACACATAATGCAGAGGGATTACAAATGATAAATATGAATTAGGTGACAGAAGTGAAATTAAATACAATAAAATAATTTATAAAATTGACAGATATGAGCCAATTCAGTTAAAATTATCACACATTTAAAAAGTTTCATAGCTTGTGTAGAATGAACTTGTTTGTTAGCTCTCGACAAACTCCAAATTTTCATGCTTGATTAAAAATACCAACAGTGAAGCTTTTGGAAATAATCCACGAAAGGTATTTCCTCTTTTTTTGTACTTGGATTTAACTGCATTACTTAAAATGTATATGAAAGTTCGATTTGGAGTTAACCTGAAATAATGTGTTCGTCCACGCGGTATTTTAGGTTGTTTAACACATAACTCGAAGAAGTATTTCATCACAGTTTTTACAGCTTAGAAACTTATTTGCCAACCCAGAAACTCCCCACAAAATTTACAATTGATATTATGCTTTGCTTAAAAAAACCTCAATACACGATCTTAAATCTTTTGCTTAAATTGCTTATATATTGTTGTAATTAAAATCTTCTTAAATCAAATTTTTTAAGCAAAAAAGATGCATAAAATATACTACCACTTTAAATATTCAAGAAAAATCTTCCTCCAAAAGCGGGAGAAGTTTGAAAGTATGTAGATTGCATCAAAAATTATCCTTTTTATTTTAGTATTCTTTCAGTAGTAATAGAAAAAATTTATAGAGAAAATGTACATATCCTAGAAAAATTGCAACACAATCGTCAACTCCAATCAGGCTTAATATTGGGAATATGTACCAATTGAAATAAAAAATAGGCTGTGTACTAAGAATTAATGGAGAAATGTTGCTAATTCGTTTAGGAGAAAAAAAATGTAAAAAAAAAATAATAATAAATAAAAAAAAACTACTATGGGCACCAATGATACTTAATTAGTTTTGGTAATGAGTATTGATTGAAATGAAAAAAATATGCTATGTAGTATAAAGCAAAATCAATAGAGAACGGAATTACATAGGAGAAACGTAAAATGTCGCCATATTATTATTGACGATATTGATATTTTACTAATTTTGGAGTTAATTGATTATAAAAAATAATTGAAATATTATATATTCTTATGATTATTTGTTTAATTTTATATCAATAAAGTTTCACACAACTTATGAAACTTTATTGATATAAAATTAAACAAATAATCATAAGATTATATAATATTTCAATTATTTTTTAAAAAATTTGATTACCAGGTCCTTGCATACTCTGAGGCATTCCACCACCCCCTTGTGTCATGGTATCGGCACCTGGGCCTTGAGGAGTCATAGGCCTAGCACCGCCACCACGCATTAACTGTTGTTGAGTATTAGGAGTTTGACCTTGGCCACCCTGAACCATTCCAGCTGGAGTTGGGAACATACCCCAAGGAGGTACACCATAATACTGAGTCATCATTGGGCCTAAAAAACACAGAAGTGGGGATATTTTTATTTACGCAACAAAACATGTTAACTATTTCTCATGCATATAGTTCACAATAAGTAAAAAGCTAAATCTTTCTCACATCAGTTGTATTTTCTAACCAACATTGAAAACTATTTAAACCCTAATGAAAATTAATATTATATGCAAGTATGAATATCACTAACTGGTCATTGTAACAGTTTTAAATAAAACTTTAAAAAACAAAAGAAAAAAAAATCAATGATTTTGATCAATGAAAATTTTTNTTTTTGAAATGTTAATTAAGGTGTCCACTTACATATTCGGTTAATAATTTTTATTTGTTTAAACAAAATTACTTTGTTACAATATAATATTCCAATACCAAAAAAAGTACTTACGTAGCGTGAAAATATCTTTTGTGACGTAACAAAGTCTTTCAAAAGTACATAAAAATGGCTTCCAGCAGGGGTGTACATGCAGATTTATTAAATACACCTTGTGCGCCTCTTATGAACCAAATCTAGAACCCGACACTCGAAATTTTTGCACTGTTACAATCGTACCCTGTTACAATTGACCCCACTCTCCCCTACTATTCCGTTAAAAGAAGCATAAAAAATCGGCAAACTGTTATTGACAACAATAATACTTAATTAATTTGGTACTAAATGCTAACTGAAATAAAAAATAATCTATATACTCTAAGTACTATAAAGCAAAGTTAATATGGAAATGTTAAAAAAAATCGCCATATTATTGACGCGAATGATAGTTATTTAATTTTGGTAATTGCAATTACTGGTATTATGGTTACACGCAGTTTTAATAGGTACGTACGAAATGTACAAATATAGGTACAATGTATTATATTAGTATACATGATATCTATGAAAACTGTATTAATTCTGGGACGCTTTAATATAGATACTCTGAAAAGAGGCTTTTTACATTACTTCTAAGGGGATAAGCACCGTAAAAAATCACGTGATTAGGATTTAATTTTGATTGTTATGAGTTGGTCTCGAGCAACAGTATCATACCAAGTGATTCTTATTATAAAACAATTATTCTTAATTTTGATGGGATGAACTATTAAAAATGTGTTTTGCTTAATCTAATAACGTAAAGCCACCTGGAAAGATAAAATATAACAGTAAATTTAAAAAATATACTTATTTTAGCTTTGTTAATTGTGTTGGTCTTTCAATTTTGTGACGGATTGTTGTTCTGTACTGATATTTTAATCACTTACTTTTTTTTAACCTCGTTTGAAGATCCGGCATTCAACTAGTACTTAATGAAGATAATTCTGTATCTAAGTACCTGTGTCTGTCAGTTTTATTTTATTTTATATCATTCATCATTTATTGAATGCTTAATCATAAAATCCTAATTGATAACATCCTAAAATAATCCGTGGCGTTTTATTGCACCACTTTTAGTGCGAAGAAGTTTGTTCCCTTTTTTGTGTTCAACGAATAAAAGCAATATATACTGGGTACAACGTATACTTGGTAAACAGTATATACTTGCTAAAATAATACAAACAGTAAATACTTGTCTGTACTTTTTATTTTACGCTTACCTAATACTGATGTAGCAGACGAAACACATATTTTTTCGATTCTTTCAATATCATTTTGTCTTTTACAATATACATTTATTAAAAGCTTAATTCTTTTATATGAAATATTTTTATTAAACTATTTTCTTCATAATTTAAACGCTTTTAAGAAGACACATTGAAGGAAATAAATTGAGAATAGAATTGTGGGTAAGTTTATTCCCTTGGGGCTTTAATATGTATACATCACCCTAAAGGTAGGCTGACGGCCCACTTACTGAAGACTCCATCCCTCTTTCGAATGTCGAAGTTTCGCAGTTGTGCGCATGCGCAATCGATTTTCTCTTAAACCACGCAAACTGTTAGATAAAATGTATGTATGCGGATAGCTCGTCGTGGCCTAGAAATGTAGGCAATTAGCATACCTAGAAATTTACCCAAAACTTACAAATGTTCGACCACGAAAGTCAAAGTTAATGATTTAAGTAGGGGTGACAACGATTCTTATTAGCAAGTTATCTAAGAGAAATAATTCAACATTTTTTTGTCTAAATTCATAGATGTTTGAAATAATTGGCAATTATTTAATGTTCTCTATGCATAGAGTAGTATTGAAAAAATGGGTTCCAATTTCAGTGATAACAAAAAATTTCTCTTAAAATAATTAATCTCTGAACTCAAATATTTTTATAATTTAAAATATACGTTGCAATTGGAAGAATTTGTACAATTACTCGTCAGTTGAATCAAATCTCAGTGTGTTTTAAAGCAGTTTGAAATTTATTTATTATTTTTTTTTTAAGATTTAATTAATTTAGTCAGTTTTGAAGATTTAGTTAGTCAGTTCAGATTTAGTTAACTCAACAATTAAGTATTCAATATACAAATTTATTCAAATTCACTTGTACCTAGATTCAATTGTACACTGAGAATAAAAGTATGGTTAAAACTTATATGTATGGTTAAATATGCATATAACAGAATATGCATATAACAGAATATGGATAAATATGCTATTTTCCTGACTCTCTGGTAGCACCAAAAACACAGAAATTTTTACCGAAGCTCTTTGGTAATGACTTTTGATCAAATTAACAATAAAATCTTGGTTTATTACCACTATGTACTTTTGATAAATGCGGTACAATTTGGTTATTTTATCAGAAAACCTTAAAGCATAGCAAAAAAAAAATTTTTTCGGTTAAATTTCTTTTTAGTTTTGTATTTTTTCTAAATGTGTAGTACTAAGAATTATAATTTCGAAAATCTAAATTCAATAGTATAGAATAAGATTAAAAATATCAAAACTAACAGAATATGGCAATATTAACTGTGTTTCTGACTTTAACCTGTTAGTGCCCAGCGTCATATTTATAGGACAGTTTCCTTCTTCAAAAACATATATTGTGGTAGGACAATTGTTTCAATTTTGTCTTTTATCTAGGAGAATTAAAAGTTTCCCTTCCACCATGATTTATTAGTGATTTAAGTTTCTATCACTAGATGTATGACTATCAGCTGCAGGGACATTTCGAACTGAAATAGTAACAAATATAGTTGATATTAGCCATTTAGTTGAATTAAAAAGTCGGGATAATATGGGTTAAAAGAACTCCAAAAATCTCGGTAATTTTAACCGAAGCACTTTGGTACTAATTTTGGAAAAATTAACAATAAAATATGGTTTTATAAAATGTAATAACATTGGGTAAATGTGGTCAAATTTAGTGACTTTCGTCATACCTCAGAGTATGACATATCTATGAAAAGAGATTAACGTGAGCAAATTTTTGTAACATATTTCGCTTATTGAAATTGACTGCAAATACTGTTTTCACTTTAACTATGAATGATTTATAATGTAAGTATGTAAGTAATGGTGGTAGTTTTTATTGAATAATTAAATAGATTAAATAAATAACCATTCATTGAGCATTTCTTACATTTTTAGTCGATTGAAAAATTCTGCAGTAATGCAATTGCCATCTTAATGCTATATAATTGTTTCTTCTGGACATAATTTATTAAGTTGGCATTATTTTTTTATATTCTTCTATTGAAATATTTCTATTACTTCTTACATCTTTATTTGTTTATTGATGTCTTTTTTTTGATGAATCGAGCTGCTTTCATTGTCTTTTCATCCATTATCACATTATCTTTGTTTCTTTATGTCTTCAATTTTAAGCCTATTACAGAAGAAAAGAAAGAAAAGCATATAGATTTTGTACAATAAATTCCCAACCCATTATCGTTTATTGAATGCTCTTATCAGATATTTAAGAAATTCCCTCAAAACGATATTCCCTACCTGGAAAATCAATAGCCTCTTTCAATTCCAGAAATCCCCCTTTCCCTGTTGATTGAAATTAAATATCCTGAAAAAGGGAACATCCCAGAGGAAATGAGGGACTTTTTTCCTGCCCCAATTGAACGTGGTCGATATTTGTGGCAAACCAATTTCGGAAACTTCTTTTGTTGACGACTAGGGAAACGAGAAATATACATTTTAAAAAAAATCACTAGAAAAAAGCGGTTTTCCAGTTCGATATTAAGTTTTTTTTTTATTAAAAAAACTACCCCTTACTTCGTAACTGTAAACCAGTAAAACAAGTTGAAAATTGCTAAGAGAAATTTCATTTAAAGCATAATGGTTTTTTCTCCATTATTTGCATACTAAAGAGTATAAGAAATACAGATAAGGGATTTGTTGGGGGTGGTAATGAAAAATAACAACAAGTGTTTTTAAGCAGATAATTTCCGTCGAATTGATAAATTTTTCAGTACTATGTCATTAATCAAACAGAGTTTACTATATTTCTAGAGAAAAGGACTGTGAATACGTCTGGGTCCCATTTATTTTTGAAATGAAAAATTTAAAAAGAAAATTAATTATTCCATGTTTTCTTTCCTTTTTTTTTTTTTTTTGAAATGGGATCTCTAATTTGAAATTTTTCGATAAAGTGTAAATTAATGCATTTGTGCGTCTTGGGGGAAAAACTGAAAATTTTCGTTTTCAAATCTTTTAAACTCAATTACTTTAACAAAGTCATTATTAAATAGTTATCGTCAAAATGAAAAGCAATAACTCTCTGAAGTTGTTAATGACAAATTATGTTTAACTTATCAATTAATATTTAAAAAAAATAATTATTCCAAGTGTGTTGTTTTTTTGAAAGGGATCTCCAATTTAAAACTTTTTGGTAAAGTGTAAATCAATGCGCGTGTGTATCTTGATGGAAAAGCTTAAAATTTTCGGTATCAAATCTTTTAAACTCTAATAACAAAATGCTTAAACTCTCAAATACGCTAATTATTTGAAATTAGTGTAAATTAATGATGTAACTCTCTCTGTTTTAAATCATTTTTAAATAGTTATTGTCTAAATAAAAAGCAAAAACTCTCTGAAGTTGTTAATTAAAAATTATGTTTAACATATCATTCTTTTGTTAAGTTGTAAATATAGAAGTATTTAAGATTTTAAAACACGTAATTACTGATTAAATGAAAGGCTTGTTCGTTCGAAAATTCAACATGGTTGATAGTTTCAATTTTCATCCTATTAGAATTACAGATCTTATTGTTCAGGAAAAAAGATTAAAACGAAAAAATCAGAAAATAAATGTTTAAAAAGGTTTATTTCCTTAATAGCTTACTTCATCTTAAAAATTTGTCTTCAAAATAATTTCAAATATTTCGTTGGAGACTCAGTTGCGTTTTTTATCCATGCCTCGAAGATTGGAGAAGAAACTGGTTGAAAAAGAAAATATTCTGTTCTTAATTTTTTATCAAAGATTTTTTTTAAAAAATATTCAAGAAGTGGTGTCTATTGGGTCTACTAATAGACTTCTCAATGAAATTATTCAATTCGTTGGAGAATCATCAAAACGCATATCATAATTTAGCTTCTTAAAAAATAAATATTCTCCCTCTTCAAGTGTTGCCAGTCTGGCAACATTAATTCAACAAATGTTACAGACCACTAGAAATGTAAAACTAATTGCTTTTAGACTTTTAGTAGCCACTATTCCTTAAATAACAAAAGTTTAAGTTTGTCGTTTGACTTGGAATGCACTGTTTAAGGTCGCACTTGCTAATGCTCTGTCTGGCTAAAATTTTCAAGGGAAATTTGCTGTTAGAGAAATGGTTAACTAGTCTTCTTCAGATATTATATTACTTTACATATAGTTTTTAAATTTAATCCTTTTCGCATGAAATTGAGAGATTTAACGTCTTAACAAAATGAATTGGAAAAGAATCGTTACGAAAAATTAATTTATTTTACTGTTTTAAGAGTTCATTTGTTTGAATCCAAGAAGATGTAGTTGTTAACGATAATTATTAATTTGTAGTGTTATTTAAAATGAAGAGCTGTCACACCCTTAGTTCGTTATTTTCGTTTTTTATGATAGATATTATAACTTAATTTTACAAATAAGGTTCAGATTTTGATAATATTTGCCTTTTTAGTCACATTTTCTCTTTTATGGTAATTTTATTGGTTCTTATGACAGGCTTTTATTTATTTTTCTCTAAGTTTGGGCATCCTCTTTTCTTTTTTCGCATTTTAAAGCATTTTTTTTGATTTTGGAGCATTCTTTTTTCGATTTTTTATTATTGTGTTATCTACTAACATTGCTAGATTTCATTTACAAAACATACGAAACAAATATGTTTAGGAATCAATATATTGTTTCTTATTTTAGCATATAAAATTTTTTCAAACTTTAAGTAATGTAGAACATGTATTGCATTGTTTCATATATTTTGATATGAATAAAAATAAGTCTTACAAGGTAAACATTGTTTAAGTTTAAGCGTTTTTTACTCAAATTTTTTTCTCACATTTTTTGTATTTTAAGTATATTTTTGCACTTAATGGAAATTTTTTTTGGGATTTTTAAGGCTATCAATATGAATTTTTTAGGTCGTTAAAATCCTGGCTCTATTTATGAATAATCAAACATAGGGATAAATTAGGTCCAGTTAAATTTAATTTAATCTTTATTACAAGTTTAATGCTTTATTTAAAAACAAAATAGAAGAATTTATTTAGAAGAAGAATTAACAGAATTTATTACGTTTGGAATAAGTTAAGATATTGTCTGTTTAGTAAGCTTAGTGTGGTGTTGCACACCAATATTCAATAAGTTATTTCTTTTCTTAACATCCAGTAATTAAATTAAATTTTCATGATTATTTTAAATTTAATTCTTCAGTAAAAAAGCTGAATGTCACCATATCTACACTGTAAAAAAATCTTATTGTTTAGTTACCACCAGTTTTGGCGTTGAGATAAATTAAATACATTTTTAAATAGAAAATTGCACTGAGAGAAATTGGTCAAAAATGGCAGAATCTGCTGAAGTTTATCATGTTTCTGGTTCTATAGGAATATCAAAAATCTCGATAATTTTAACCGAAGCACTTTGGTAACAACTTCGGTATAAAATTTACAGTTAAATATTGTTTCACAATACGTGATAAGGTTTGGTAAATGTAGCAAAATATGGTAATTTTATATTGATATGATTACATTGATATGCTTGTTTTTAAAATGAAGCCATTTAATTGATGCGCATAGAAATATGGGTTATAAGGAAACAATCAAACGAAAAGAATGAATAAACAAATAAATAAAACAGTGAAAAAGCAAATAAAAAATCAGAATACACGAAGTGTAAAAAATTTTATTTTGCATTTGAAACCAAAAAGAGTGGCAACTATATACAAAATTCTTTTATTGTGTTTATAATCACTAGTTTAATACTACACACCAAAACTCAATATGTTCCTTTTTTTCCTAATAACTGTTTGCTAAATTAAACTTTTTTCATTATTTAAACATTTATCATTCAATTTAATGCTTCAGTAAAAAGAAATTGGAACTTGAATTATTTTTGTCAATAGTGCCTGGATAATTTTATAAAATTAAAATGCTAAGTTTAGTTTAACTCGCTCACAATTTTAATAAGTGTAACTAATATCATAGCAATTTATGGTGAGAGTAGACTGGTTGGAATTGTGCTGCTTGCAAGTTTTCGTCATCAGATTTATCATCTGCAGAGAAATTCGCTAATATGCATCTTCAAAGCACAATGCAAGAGCATTTGACAACTGGATTGAACGAATCAGCAACAATTCCATTTGTTCACGAATCTTATTCATGCGTTAAATTAAATGCTTGGAGAAAGCCCAAATCAAATTAATGGTGTCATTTACAATATGCGATCGGTTTATACACATTTCTCGCAAATCATTTAAATTTACAGGAAAATCAAAGATCCGTTAAATGCTATTATGTTTCAGAATAATTCTATTTGATACGACTTTAGAGCTTTGTATTATGGATACGCTAGCTTTAAAAGGAATCTTATATAAATTTAACGGATTTGTGTAAATTTTTAAAATTGAAAATTGTTAAATTAAAACAGAAGACATTTATTTACTGCATTAGTGTATCACAAGCCACTAAACAATGACTAAATGAAATTCCTTTTAAGATTAAAATCCCAAAATGTTAAATCAAAAATTTGTGCAAGTAATATTATATGAAAATAATATTATCTGAATGTCATATGAAATTAATGATAATGTTATGTAATATTATATTGAAAGGACATACGCGTGAAAGTACAAATAGAAACGAAATATTCATAATTATACTTGGTAAAATAATATACTAAATGCAACGAGTTTATAAAAACAGATTCTCCAAAAAAGTTTGAGTATGCATAAAAGTTTGGTCACCATTAAATATAGCACTCGTGTTTGTACTGTGTTGGCGAATAAAATCTTTACATTTATAGTTGCATTAATCTTGTCGTGGTATTATTTTTTCACCCGATAAAACTGTCGCTTTAAATGTTTTGAAAAAAATTTAATATAGCATTTATATTAAATCATAGTGGAAACTATAGTTTTCTGAAAATAGCATTGCTTAAAATTTGCTTAAGTAATTCTTAATTGCAGATAATTAAAAAGGTGTTTTAATCACCGTAATTTTTCATTTTCTTTATATGAGATAAGATACATAAAAAAAAAAAGAAACGTATATGAATTGCTGGAACACAAAGAATTATGTTACACGTATTAAGAGTAAAAAAAAGCTCATTTTTGAGAATTACTGCACTGTAAAAATTTCCGGTAATTAAGGTTTTGGTATTTTTTTCATCGTAAATTTTTTCTGGAATATGTTACGGAATAAAAAATCTGATCCACGGTAATATTTACGGAAATAATTACCATAAAATCACTGAATACTGTAAAAATTTCCGGTAATTAGGGTTTTGATATTTTTTCATCGTAAATTTTTTCTGGAATATGTTCCGGAATAAAAAATCTGATCCACGGTAATATTTACAGAAATAATTACCATAAAATCACTGAATACTCTAGCTAAGTAAATTATTACTGTGTAAAACAATATTTTACGAAAAAATGGAGTTTATGGATCATGCGCACTCCTAAAGTGTCAGCACTTTATACCGTAATTTGATCCCGGAATTTTTTAAAGTGTGTTCCCTATAATTTCAAATAAGCAAACATTGTTTTAGATTTTTTTAAATAATATTTCTTAATGAGGGTGTTGACAATTTTTTATTTGTATGGTATTCAACGTATATCATTCATGTTAGAGTACAAAATTGCAAAAAATATAATTTTGTTGTATTTACCAGGACAATAAAATTTGGCAGCGCTGAATAGATTTTTAGAGCTTCATTTTCCTTTTCCTCAAGTATGCGATGATGTAAATTGAAGAAAAGCAATTATTTAATTTGTTTCTTGTACTTGTTTCCTGTTTTTTTATGCATAGGTTCCATCGTTTTGAAATTATTGCTTGACAATCATTTTCTCTTCCATTAATTACGCAATCTGTAAAAAAAAAAAAAAGCTTGGCTCAAATTAAGGTAAGGTCAAATTAAGGCATTGTCATAGCTGTAAAAAGTACCGGCACTCAGTGTGCCGGTACTTTTTCAGTAAAATCCAATTCTACTTGGAACATTTAACGGAACAAAGAATCTGATCTGTCGTAATTTTTACAGGTTGAATTTGTTGTATTTTTATTTAATGGTGAAGAGGGTTTTTGCATATGCTATTAAGTTTGCCATTAGTTTATACCGTAATTTGATCCGAATTTTTCATAGTGCAAGCATACAAGCAAATAGTTTTTATTGATTTTTTTTTCTAATGTTTTAGATGTTTTTGAAACACTCAATTCAGGAATATATTGGTCTTCTACGACGTAGTTCTCTCTCCAGAATAAAGAGAAGGAATGCCGCATTGTTAAGTTTAGTAAAAACCATCATTATTACGCATTGTTAATATATTGTACTACATTGATTATGGTTTCAGTATTCAAAAAGTATTACCTTTTCAATATAAATAAGATAATGGCTTGGTACATTTTTTTTTCTCAAGGATTATAAGACACTGTCAAAAATACGATTTATAATCATAATCTTTCATCAATAATCAATAATCCGTTCATATACTGAATACATTCATATGCTGAATATATTGGTAGTAAATATCAATAATCCTTTCATATACTACCTTTCGTATGCTTTCGAATCTTTTTTTTTCTTCTTTTTTTTTCTTTTTTTTTTTAACATTGTCATAGCTGTCAATTTTTATACCTTTAAAAGAAGATTTTTCTCAGTGGCTACAAAGTTGATGCGTTGTTGTTTTTTTCTTAATTTAAAAGAGTTTGAAATGAATTTAAAATGAATTTAATGCCACGGCACATAATATAATTAAAATATTTATGCGGTAAAAAATTCCTTACTAAGTTATGGTATAAAGTACTGGTACATGCTTTTTTGCTACCTTGACATGCTTCTTTGAGTGCATTATCCGTAAAATCCATTTTCACCGTAAACTATTATATCGCAATTTTCACAGCAATATTTATTTAATTATAGTGCTTCAGTGATTTTACGGCAATTATTACAGTAAAATTTAAGGCATATCAGATTTTTTGTTAAGTAACATGCTCCGGTGAAAATTGACTTTACGGTACCGGCACTCTAAGTATCTGTACTTTTTATCGCATTCTGACCCGAATTTTTTTGCAGTATATGGTGCTTAGTATTGGAAAAAAAATCAGAAAAGGCACAAAAGTTTGAAGGCAGTGAAGTATTCTCTTTTGAATACCTCCGAGTCCATAATGAAATCAATCATATAATAAATATTCGTCTTGTAATACTGACTTATTTAATTCTAAATCTTCATTTCTTGCTTCTTTCAAATCTTTCTATAAAAAATAGTCTTACTTTAATTACGTATCTTTAAACCTGAGTTCCTCAACAGGTGATGCAAAACAACATCGACAGAAAATCACCAAAATAAACGAATCATTTCCACCCTTTTTCATTTTTTTAAAGTACTTTTAACGAAACAAGTTGATTAATCGGTTGTACTGAATAATTTCCCTAAATCCTGATTAAAAGTACTTTTTTCCTCTTTGTACCCGACACCCTTCCCCAGGGAGCTTCCAGAAGAGTTGTTTTGGAACAAAGAACTTTTAATTATAGACCCGGAACGCAAACAGCCCCGTGGTCTGTCAGGTAGAGCAAAAAACTCAATTCCTCACCGCGTCTTTAAAAGTAATTTAACTTCCCTTGGGTTAAACCATGGCGAGAAAACAAAATTACCCCTCTTTGAAATGGGAGAGAGGGTGGAAGATGCCCTCCGATTTCTCCTGATCCAGGGGATCTCGACTGCGGCTTGTATTACCCATTCACGTAAGAGAGGCACGCATGGCTGACCGTGAAGCTGTTCGAGCCTATTTAATTTGTTCCAGAGATTTAGCAAGCAAACTTTCTATTCTTTTACTCATTTGAAGAGGTCTGGAGATTGATTGAGGTTTTTTTTCTTTCGTCATTAATTTTTAATTTGATATTTTTAAAATAATTATATGTATGTTAATTTTTGCTCAATTTTAAAATACTGATTAATGATATTACTGAGTTTTGTCAAAATAGTTATGTCTTTCTTTTTATTTCAGTTCTCAAAACGGAAATTTAATCATTGAAAACATTGCAAAATGAATTGTTACAATATAACTAATGAAGGGATATTTTTTTCTTTCGGTAGAAATTAAATTTGAAAAGTTTTTAATTGTGTAAACTATTAGATTTAAAAAATTGGAACACTTGCAACGTGTTGAACATCTTTCGAAGTACATCGTTTAGCTTTATGTAGTGCTGATTAAAATCCTGATCATTAGAAATATTTGGTTTAATAAGATGGAGTCAGTAATGAGTAGAAAATGTGAATAAATAAATAGAAATGGAGAAAGTATTATTATTATTTTTTTTCGTTTTAGCAATCCCTGTATAAATCGATGCATTAAAATATTAAGTTTGAATGTAGAAAAAATTTGAAAGAAATTACTCGTCCAATAGCGTCAGATAGTTCAAAACGCATTTAAAACACCTAGTAGCAACACCTAAGGCAACATTTTGACTTATTTTATCATGTGTCAATGTAATTAAAAAATTTTTAAGAAAGGTCAAGATTTATTCGTCAACAATATTTAAGTTGAGCATTCTTTGACCACAGGAGAGCTTAAACTCTTATGCTGTATGAATCACAAAACTGAATAGTTTGATCTCGCACTTTTTTCAGTAGAGTATTATAATGTCCTGAGTTTAATCAAAATTAAAGCTTAGAACAAAACATTGGAGAGACAGTCCACTTAGAACAAACAAAATATAAAAGTATGCTCCCATTTTTTTCCTTAACAAAGTTATAAGCTAATTCCAATCAAAGACTAAGATTCTACACTCATAGCAAAATCAATAAAGTTAACCATTTCCGTTTGAGAATTTGAAAAAGTCACAAAATCCCTGTAAAATAAATTACTATGTATTACATTTTCTCCAAAAGAAGGCAATTTATTTATGTGTCAAAAAATTATAGACATAGCTTTTAATAATATATAAAGACACAGAAGATCTTAGATCTCTGTATCTATAAATATTAGTAGATATTAAATCTTAAAGATCTTGGAGTGACATTAAGGACCTTCTTGCTAACAAAGTACACTTAAAAAAAAATTAGTTTATTATTGAACTTTATATCTGTACCTTGAGCCACAATATTTTGCAAATTTGATAAAACTGTACTAATGTGTTATCTGGAACCATGTATCCGTTCAAGTTCATCATCATGTGATCATACTAGTTTACCTTCACATCCTGTAGCCATGTTTAGGGAGTACGATGATATGCACTGTTATAATTTTAATTCTAAAATTATGGTAAAATAATCGGCAGCAGTCTGTCCCTCGAATTAACTGTTAAGTTAACGGTAAAGAACATCTTTTAACTTTTTGGTTAGGAGACCATTTACATTTGGTATTTTTATAAAACCCTGAATACAAAAGTATATGTATTTTTAATCATTTACAACTAGTATTTATTCAAAAGTGTAAAAATGAAATTAAACTGTGCACTCGAGTTTGGTTTTTCGTTAGGTAATGGACATTAAAGTGTGCAGAGCAACAATTGGGGAGTGGAGGATATTCTGATGTCAACGCTGGAACTCGAAACCCCGTTCTGTCGGTTTTAAGACTGACAGATTAGCTATCTCGGCTGTATTACGGTATCAGTTACAATAAACAAAGCAGCTTCATTAGGTGTGCTGAATTAGTGCGATATAATTTTGGTTGTTTAACCGTATTTGGTGAAAACAGTTAATAAATGGTTAAAATTTTGAATACCATCTTATTTATGGTGACGTTTTGATATTTTTGTTTGAATATGGTCCGAAGAAAATATATGTATAAGCAACTAAATAAATTGTTATTTAACCATTTTTTCAGAGAAATTTCTAACAGTGGGGTTCGTTTTAGCGTCCTAAAAGGGTTAAAGTGAATATGAGCAATACCATGATTTAACATGCTCTTAAATTTTTAACAGAGAAATCATGTATATCGCATTCTAACAAGAGATATTTCTTTTTTATTTTTAACAACATAGGCATAAAAAACATAGCTTAGCAATCGATTAAAAAACGAGTTAATAGTTCTTTCAAATTAGACAGTTTAATCTTTTGTCGGTTTGCTTAAGCTTATTGGATTGCATGGATTGTAAGGACTTCCACTGGTTTCAAATCCCTTTTGTACCAGGCTGCGTCTCTTTCATTTAAATTTTCACTTTTTCGAAAGCTTCTCCCTTCAGAGTACCGAGGGAGTTCACCCCTACCTGATCTAATTTCAGTTTAAGCTCATCAGGGTTCCTTTCTCATTATATGTGTCTACGTCAATTAGTAATGCAGCCACGACTACTCCAGAGTACGGATAGAGCAGGAAACTTTATTTCGAAATCCGTTGTGCTTCAGGGGACGAACAGGAAAGCCTGACCCCTTGCAAAGCTCGGGCCCTACACCTAGATTAAGCATCTTGTCTTTTGGAGGAAAGCAATCGAATTCTTGTTTCATTTAAAGTCTGCGAAGGCTTTATTTAAGCAATGGAAATTTAGGGCATTCAAATTATCCATTCTGGTCTTGTAGAAGCAGGGCACATGTTTCATTGGTTGTTGTTTGTACTTTTACTTTAAAAGCCTGCCTTGAAGATGACCAGAATGATGTTAGAAGAGATTTAAAATTTATGCTAGTTCTGCTGTGACTGAGGAGCAAGAAAGTAATTTGTCAGTCGCCATCATTAACAAAATGAGTAACCTTCCTCTCGATTAAATTTTCCAAAAGTGTTATGAAACGGTGTTTATTTTGACCTTAGATAAATAGTTGATGTAAATAGTACATTAAAGTTTATAGTTAATCTTTAGTTCTAAATTTGTGTTCTATAAGATATTTCTGGAATCATGCATTTGTTTTATCCCTATTGTTTACCTATTAGACGTTACGAACATTTACAACTTTGATGTTTGCATACTTATGCAATTATCTAAGTTCTTAAACCTAAGTTTCCTAATTTCTTAGTATAATATGGTAGTACAGTGGACAAAAAAAATAAAAAAAGTATATATATATATATACACACTGNGTAAAAAAAAAAGTTCATGCATCAAATTCTGAAAGTTTAGAAAATCATAAGAATTTATAATTCGATTTAAATTTACTTGTCAAAGGACATTAGAAAAAAAAATCCTTGCTGGTCAGAAATCAGCTGAAAAACTGTCTACTGCCTCGAAACTTCGAGATATTTTCTATTAACTATTAATAAATAAGCCTCTCCGAGCAATCACAGAACACTATTTCAATTTTTTTAATAGTCTGAACTTAGTTGCTTAGCAACGGAGTAAAATTAAGCATTCCTCTCTTTAATTAATCTATGGGTTATCTTAAAATATTCATTTGCGACAGTGACTTTGCTTGGCTGTTTTTTGGGAATATTGCCAAATATATATACNTAGCCCCCCCCCCCAATTTATGATTCAATCTTTTCGAAATTTTGTTAGCCCCTTATTTTGAAGATCAGGAATGCAAATATAGGGAAAAAAATATGTTTATTCAGAAAATGTGCGCTTTTGTGTCTGATTTCGTTACTTAATTAATAGTTAGGTCTAACTCATTAGCATATTTGAATTACCAATCATCATTGATTATTGCCGATCATTAGAACGAAAGTTATGCAGGGTGATATTTTTTTTATTTTTTTTTTTAAATTATTAAATTTTTGTTTTGCCCCCTTCACACGTAATAAAGTTCATAGTACAGTATTGTATAATTTTGCTACATTGTAATAAACTTCGAAGTCATAACCATTACGTCTTTCAAATTTACAACGAGCTAAATATAGTTCGAAATTAAATAATATTATCGCACCTTGATTACAAGATGCAAAGTTTTAATTCGAACGGAAATATAGTTCAATTTAACCAATAATTAAGCTTGCAAGGAATTCACATGTCATTATGATTGAGGTATGAAGGGCAAATATTGTAGTAGGGAATTTTATGAGAGTGTATGAACTTTCGGTATTTGTTTTTTAAACACTAGATTGCCAAAGGAAGTCATTTTGACTGCTTTTAAACTGTTTTTTTTAAACTGTTTCAAAAAATGTACAAATAATAATGCATAAATAAATTTTTTTTCCAAGTAAAGTAATTTTTTTTTTACTGTTAATATTTACTAATAACTTGTTATATAACTGTAAATAATATAAAAAATATTAAAAATTAATTAAACAAATTTCTTTGCACATTAGTTATTCCTTCACAATGCAGTCGTTTTGACTGCTTTTGAGCAATATACTAAGTTTCAGACTTTCTTGAGTTGAATAACATAATCAAGAAAAATTTAATGTCTTCTAATAAATTAGTATTTTTACCGATATATATATCAAATATATTTCTAATTTGATCAAATGTTAGCAAATCCGTAACTCCCAACAACTATGGATGGTCCGTAGTATTTTCTTTTCTTATTTCAAGTGTTAAGGAACATTATAAATTTCTTTTTAATTTTTGGATTTATAAATATAATTTGATATGATTATGACTACCGCACTAAATGCAAATAAATGAATCTTATACATAAAAGCAAGTTGTGTAAACGAAATGAGTGTAATCCATAACAGTTGTGAAATGCTAATTTCATCTACAATTGCATTTCAATTAGTCTTTCACTACCATTTGGGAAATACTTCCTCGGAAAGAGTAAAAGTTAGCATATCTGCAAATCTTCAAAGTAATATTTGATTATACGCATTATTATTCGTTAATATTCCAAATTTTATACAAAAAATTCAAATTCCAAATATTCTATATATATTCTACAATTCCAAATATTCTACATATATTTATAAATACTCCAAATTTTTACATTCCACATAACACATTGTTTTTTGTAGTAAAATGAACTAATAAAAATTTTCAAAGAATTAATAAAAGAATGTAGAGCAAAATCAAGGAACCATAGCATTTACCTGAAATTACTAACACTGGAGTATAATTGGTTTTTGGGAGGGCGTTCCGTTGATATTTTTACAGAACTCAGATACGATTTCCTTACGAAAATTTCAAATCTGCAATTGGTTTCCGTCTCCAAGTTTTAAAACGTTGTACATAATAGGGGATACCGTAAATGATGGACGGGGAAAGTTAGGGCAAACTATCAGGATTAAAACTACATAGGAACTCAAGCCTAGAAATATCGTCATCCATCGCTAGGGTCTCTTTTCTATTATGAAATGCTTCTTTGTATGCTTTTGAAGAAGTCATAATAGGAAAGCACTCCTAGCAGCGTGCGATGGCGCTTTCGGGCATGGGTTCCTATTTAATTTTAATTTTGATGACTCACCTAGAAGTTTGATGCAACATTTACATGACCCCCTGTTATATATAACGCTTTAAAACTGGTACATTTCGTATTAGTAGATTAAAAACGGCATTTTTTAAAGAAATCTACAACTTTAGGAGCAAAAACAATTTCAGATTTAAAATTCCACACACGAATCAGACAAGATCAAGTATTTATATAAATGGAACAAAACAAAAAAAGCATTTCCCAGTATAATTAATGACGTGATATTGACTGCATTTTTCCGAATGTCGTACATTTGGAATGCAAGAAAATTGAAATAAAAGAATTTTCTCTCAAATAATGATCGAACCATCTTCCGTTGAAACAATTATCAGGTAAGAAAAAAGTGAGTTTGGAGGAATAAATTTTTAAAATTCTGTTTAGATAACACTTTATGGCGTGTGTAAAGACAATTGTGTTTTGAAGTGATAATTAGATATGATTACCGGGGTCACGTAACACACGAAGTTTACTTCAAATAATCGTTCTTATCGAAATGAAAGTCTTCTGGGGTAGTTTAGAAGTATAATATTACTTGTGAGGGATAATCAAATATTTAAATGTTATGGCGAAATTTGCTGTACTGTGGTTCTCTTACAAAAAAAAAATAAATAAATAAATAAAAATAAAAAATAAAAAAAGAAAAGAAATCCTGTGCTTGTTTAAACCGAAGTTGAGCTAAATTAAAAAATAAATATTATATTTTAAAAGAATTAAGAAAACTGAGAACAGAAGCTGTTTTGTACATAAAAAATAAACTAAAAATTATTCAACTTTGAAATAATAATACATTTCATACACTATTAAAAGTTTGCTCCTAAATTATAGGGTCCTTCTAAATGATGTAGTGCTGCTGAATTGAACTATATTTTCATACTTAACTTGATTATACGATTCTGTGATTCTGCTTGAATGGGAATGCAATTTGAACCGTATTATAGTGTACATTTTTTTTAAGAGAGTAGAGATTTTTCACATTGATAAACATTTATATGCTTCTACATAAGTCACTTTTTACAAGTTTAGCTACTATATTTTAAAAAAGCGACACATCTTCGTGAAAACCTTATATCATCGAATGCGATATTTACTTTTAAGTAAACCTAAGAATGTGATGAAAAAAAATCAATTAATTATATTCAATTAATACATGAATAAAAATTAATTGTTACATTTTAGCTTTTAGCAATTTTTACATACAATAGGAAATTTTTATCTTGTATTTTTTCATAGTTTGGTTAAGAGACCACAAGACTCAAATAAAAAAAATTTTTATATGTAGGGTACGTTGCAAAACTTGCGGATCAAATTACTGCAGAAAGCACCTGCTATAATATTGCTTGTACTTTTTACTGTAATATCCATTTCTACCGAAACGCATTTCGGAACAAAAAATTTTAAATACCGTATCCTAATCAATAATAGTTTTGGTGTTTCTCCTAAAGGCAATAGTACCATTTCTCCATAACATAGCTTTCAAACTATCCTATTTTTAACTTCATTAGTAATTATTACATAATTGAAACATTTGCTTCAATAATAATATGGCGACGTTTTTCTTAAATTATTTAGCACTATTTCTCTATTAATTTTGCTTCACATATTTTTTAATTTCAATTTGCGCATACTACCAAATTCAATTAAGCCTCATTGTGGTTAATGCCGATTTTTCAAGATTCCTATATAAGTTCCTTTTCTCCATTAATATTGGTTTCCAGAACATAGATATTTTTTTTAATTAAATTACTACATAATAACATATTTAATTAAGATCTGGCATCAATAAGAGTATAGCGATTTTTTGCGTTTCTCCTACACAAATTAGTATTATTTCTCCATTAATTTTGTTTCTTAATGCATAACTTATTATTTACTTATTTCTATTACAGTTGATATTAAATTATTTAATTTTGAAGAATCTCGAGTATTTAGTTTTGTAAATTTTAAAAATATCCCGATAAAAAAAATAAATACGTGGTTTCAAATAACTTTAGGAATGTTAACTTGGTGACGTAATCTGCCAATGTTATCTCGTCATGCTGATCATTAAATCTATCTCACATAACGAATAAAAATAATAAAATATTAAAAAACGTGTGAAAAAATATTTTTTTAATGAGAGCTGTAAGCTAGCAAATATCACTGATGTAATTTTTAAAATATCCTAAAGGAAGAAAATCGTCTGCAGTCTATTAAAACAAAAGATTTTTTGAATGGTGAGTTCTGAACTAATAAAAAAATTCCATTTTTCATACGGTTCTCCCAACCGAAGTATTTTAAAATTACTAACAAATTTTAGGATCGGGAATTAAATTGCAGACGCTGTTCAAATTTCAAACAAAATTGTTTTGTAGCTTCATTTTTTTTATTATAGAAATATTTTGCTCTTCTTTTAATTTCACTTTATTTATTTATTCTTTGTTCTGTTCTAGGAAATAAGTGAGTTTTAGATCAACAGATAAGCCAATAAATAACAATTTGTATGCCATTGTAATAAAATGAATATTTGCATTGACGGAATTTGTTGATTAATTACTAATACATTCTCCGACTTGTTTTTCATTCTTTTATTTTTTTGAATATATATATATATATAGATATANTATATATATTAATAAGAGTTTAATGCAAGTTTAGTTGGAATCACTAACATAATTCATTATTGAAAGTATAAAAAGAGGAAGCATAAAGAAGCAAAAAATATTTTCTTCATATAGTAAGACAATTAGCAACGCACATCATTTAAATGCCCATTATCAGTTCATTAGTTAGAAGCTTTCAAAAACGTTGAACGCTTTCCATCATTTATCATTTCACTTCTGTAGATATAGTAACACAATTTGGAGATGATCCCTGTGAGTTGCGGCGGAGACTCGATTGATCAATGTCAGGCGGCGTGTTGTCATTCCTCGCAGTCCACCGAAACAGGGCTAAGGTCCGTTACCTTACAAAATATGTAAATCGAAAATTACCTCGTCAAGCCAGAGGAGCTGAGAGTTTGCATTTGGTAAAGATGCATGCAACCCTAAGCATTGGTCAGCATTAGCTAGGATAACCTTGCTGCTCACGTCGAGGCGAAATCATGATTTCCGGCCGGCATTTGTTACGAATGTCATAACTAAGTTAAAACGCTGTTTTCGAAATGAACTTTATGCAAAGATAGCGTATATAGCAAGTTGATTTCCTTTCTAAATAATTTTTAAGTTCTTCTTATCATAAGTTTTGGAATTAGTGGCAGAAATAATAGAATAAACTATAATCGGGGGAAAATGGGATAAATTATTAAGATTTAATTGCAACTTTCTCAGCACAACAAATACCAAGTATTCTAACTAAGCAAGCATAATTCTAATATGTTTTAACAAAAATTATTCTAAGTATGTTATTATAAATATTCGCACATTTTTCCTTCTTACCTAACTCTGACTTGACCTCTACTTTAATCACACCTTTAATAATTCAAAAAAATACAAAATTATTCTTAAATTAAATAGCATTATTTCCCACTTAATAGGAAGCTTTCTAAACAACTATTTTAGTTTTTAATATTGGTTATCAATTGCTTATAGACTTAATATATAAATTTTATAAAATAAAAATTTTTGTGAGAAAAGGAGAACAAATTCTTTTTGCAGAAAGAAATAAAATCTATAATAAAAAATATATAAGCAAAATTTGAGAATTATTTTGAAACAAAACCATTGAATTTCAGTATCATTATTATTATTATTTTTTCAATTAAAGATTATTATCGATGATAGTTTGAAATTATATGCAATAAAACAGACTGGATTTGAATTATTTTTAAAGTATTGATATCAGCTACACATATTGACAATTTAGTATCTAGCTAGATAAAAATTTTATTTATATTACGTTTCTATATCACGCATCTACTGGTATGTTTTTTTCAACAAAAAAAAAAAAAATCTTGAGAGAAATGTTTTGGGAATTAAGAAGAAAATTTCGTTGTTTTGAATCTTATTAATTTCATAATAGGTACAAACTGAAGACTCTAAATTTAAACTCAATACAAAATTATTAGACAAACGGCACTAATTTATTTAGGAGTAAAATAGAAAATCGCCAAACTATTATTGGCGCCAATGATCCTTAATTAGTTTTGGCATTAGACATTAGCGTTATTATGGTAATTGGTGCAATTTTTATTGGTAGCAAATGTACAAATATTAGTACTACTGAAAAAGTGTTTTTCTTAACCTAATAACGTAAAATCTCTGGGAAGGACAAAATTGAATAAAAAATTTAGAAAATTTAATTATTTTACCTTTATTAATTGTGCTGCTATAAGTCTTTTGATTTTGTGCAGAATTTTGCAGCGTTGCATTAGTACTAATATATTGCTTTTTAAAAATTTTTCCGGTATTCAGCTAGCATTCACATAAAGAAAGGAGATTGGCATTCGCAATTTTCATTCCGAACTTATATTTTCCTTATACCTGTATCTTATTTATTATAAAATGTAACGATTTAAAACAATCTGAAAAAAATAGAGAGAAAATAATTTTTCTGTTAGTGACAGTGCTTATTTACTTGGAGTTTTAAAATCTTTACTCTACCAATTTCCAGGGCACACTAACTCCATTAGTGTTAAGAATTTCAGTTTATAATTTTTAAACAAGCTTTTTTGCAATGATTGCATTTTGTAAAAACCACGACTGGCATTATTTTATTTAATTTTAACTAACGAAATTAATAATAATTTTAGAAAAATATTTTTAAAATGTACTAAGAATGATATACCATATATTCAGCATACTGTTATTAATCAGCATATTTGTTAATACTTTCAAACCACTTTTAGAATAATATTTTAATTGTATATTTATAATAATATTTTTTATTAAATATTGGAAAGTATATATATATATTATTATATATATTAGAATATAATATACTTTTTTTATTATTGTTAGATTTTTCCCTAAATGCGCTTATAATATTTTTTTTTTAAATTTGAAACGAAAAAGCAAATTAGTGTTTTAATATAAAAAATAATACTACTAATAATAAATAAACATTTAAATTGGTAAATAAAATAAAAATTAAATAAAAATGAAACTATATACATTCGCTCAAAATGTATTCTAAATGCAATACATTTTAATACGTTTATTTTACAAAACTGACCCCATTTTGTTACGCCAATAAATTTTATTTTAAATAAACTTTTACCATGAATAAAATTTTAAAGTACTTCTACAGCTTATATACTTATGTATTACTGTTAGAAGTTAGAATGATCAGTTAAGTTCTTTTATTATTAGCTCAATAAGTTCAAATTGATATTTGATTAAATCTTGATATGCTTTAAATATTCTGTAAGTTTAGAAGCTTCAAATTGTTGGGATTAAATGGTTTAATTATATTTTTTGATGGTTTGCCTAATTTTGAAATTACCTGAACTATGTCGCCGAGTTTATAAAAACAAATTGCAACATGCAATATTACTTCATGTAAAGTGGAATAACGCAGAAGTTTTTTTTTCTTTTCTTTTCCTTTAATTTTTTTTCCTGCTATGTATTGCAAATATGCTGCATCGGAAACTCATCGTAGTGCAATGTGGCAGTTTGTAAACAAGAGATGAAACTAGAATAAAGACTAGACATTTGAAAATAAAACGATGAATTAAGCTGACCTGCTGCAATGCTGCCAGAAAAAAGTATGATCTTGTACTAGAATAACCTAGGGTTTCGAACCCTGCTTCGGATATGAATGTAATTTATCGTTCTATCTGTCCTTGTTATGTTGTGTCACCCATATGGCTCCCTAACGGTAAAATGAGTATTAGAAAAGTTAGATACATTAGGCACTACGAGAATTTATTTTATGTATTTTGGAAGAAAAGAAAAAAAGAACAGTAAGATGAAATATATCTTGAATTTTTACAAAATTTATATCCTTGAAGAAGTGATGATAGTTATTTCATCACTTTGACGAAATGTTTGCTAGGAACATATATCAGGAAACGGTTTCGTCAAAAATGAAGAAAGTTTTGTGATATTTGAGTATTTAGTTCTTACAGTGTGTTATAAAATAATAATTCTAATAATAATTTTCTTGGATTATCATAACAAGCAAAGTGTTTCTATATGTGCATTGAGGTTGCAGTTTTTTTTTCTAATTATGGACCATTATGACTAAAAAGTTTCATACTGTCTCGAGAAACATAATCCTAGTGAGTTTCAAGAATATACATGTCTTAACGTATTCAAGTACTAAAAATATAACCAATACAAAAGAAGTATGTCAATGTATGTGCAATTGTGTAACTATTTTATGTATCTAAAGTAAAAGCATTGTAACCTTAATGAGCAGTTTAAAAAAAAATTAATTAAGCATAAATAAATGGCTTAATAATAACGTATGTTTGTTGCTTTATTTGACAATACATTTAATGTGCCGAATAAAGTGACTAACGAGTAAAACTCTAAAAACTATGTTAAAAAAAGTTTTTTAAAACAATGAAAAAATACTAATATTGAGATCATGCCATTAGCTTTAGTGATAAATGCATCCAAGGTATTTTTATTCATTTATGTTTTCACTACTCGGACAATTGACATTTTTTCTGCAGTAATTATTTAATTGAATTAATAACTAATTCCAATACGAAGAAATTATCACCGACGTTGATAAATCTTAATGGACATCCTTCCAAGAAGCCTTACTCATACCATTTCTTTTTGGGTCGTTCTTTGAACCAATGTTGAGAATTTAATTCGTAGCTACTTTTCACTCGGTATTTTGATCATTTTTTTATTATTTTTTCTTCAAGAATCTACCATTATCATCTTGAAGTTTCACTTAAAAAACCATTATATAAATTGTGCAAGCGCTTCAACTTGTACTCCAGGCTAGAGAGAGAAAAAAAAGAAAGTAGGAAAATGAAACAAAAAACTTTAGAGAGAAAATTGCTCCGTAGACAACCTACCTCCCCTGCTTAAAAAAACTCGCCCGACGATTGGCTAATCCAACTTTAATATGCAATTCTAATGTGGGTTCTATTCCTCGAAATAAAATAGATATAAAAAATCAGAGAAATCAGACTGTAACTTGTTGTAAAATTCTAGACATTGCCTTAGACATGGAGAAGTAGCATTACGAATGAGAGAAGTTCGAATCTATGCAAGAAGATTTGCGTGTGGATATGACACGCGGTACGAATTGAAGTTGCACGTGTACCTATTGTAGGGAATAGTATGCAATTACAACAAGTAAGAAGGATGAAAAGGATTCCAAAAACTTTTGTTGTGTTTTCAAACGTCTGACAGGATGACAGGGGAGCCTGCGGCATTCCCCCGTAGAAGAAGGTTACTTTCGTCCACCAAGACGCAATAATTTATTATTTTTACTTCAGACCGGTTTGGGGGAAGAAAATTTTAAAGATTTTTCTTCTTCTTTAATAGTGGTCCATCTTTCTTCGCCTGGCTTCTTTTAATCCTTTTTCTGTTATTCTGGTATTGCTTTGAGTACTGTTGTCGTTATGACATGACATGACAACCGAAGAGATAAAGAAAAACTTATTAAGATAAGCATCCGGAGATTAAGTCAAAGAAGGATATGAATGAGAAAAAAAAAACAATTAAAATTTCCTTTTCATCAGTACTGAGACCTTGTAGTTATGACATGACCTTTACAGGCTTTGTTTTGCTTTTTCCTTTTCTGCTTAAATATCATATTACCTTTTCTGGAATATTGGCTAAGCTTTTCAATCATTGATTCGTCCTATTTTGTGCTCAAAGAAATAAAATAAACTTTTTTTTTCCTCATTATTTTATAAGTGAAGTAAAAAAAAGTAATTATGAATTATGATTTATGAAAAAGGAAAAAAGTAATTATGATTATTTTTAATTTGTTTCATGCTCCTTCGGAAGGTATAAAATGTATTTTTTATATAAAATAGTTTCTTCGTAATTATTATTACTTTCCACTGTTGTTCAGCATTCTACTTTCTGTTATTGCTTAAACAACATCTTCAGAAAAATGGGTTCACCTTAGAACCCTAATATAAGTACATTAAACGCATTATCGTTGAATCATAATATTGGTACACTAAGCATTATTATGGTTGAGCCATAATATAGGTATAGTAAACCATACTGAACTATAATACCAGTGCATTAAATTATATTATAGTGTAAACTTGCTGCATACGTAATTAAAAAATAAATTAAACTACATTTCCGTTAAGGTTGAACCATACCATAGTGCAAACAAGTTTGATAAGGAATGATTTGGTTATAATTATCTTAATATGGTTTAAATCGGAGCAGCATTAAGATTGCAGCAACTTCAAACATTGTTATGGTTCAACACGAACCAAATATCTAACATTGTCTTTTTTCCTATTATCGTTGAACCATAATATCGGTACATTAAAACTATGTTATTGTGTTAATTTGCTGCATACTTAATAAAAAGTTAAATTAAGCTTTAATTCTATTACGGTTGAACCGTAGCATAGTGTAATTAAGTTAGCTGAGGAATGATTTGCACGATTATATGTTTAAATTGGATTAAGGTTGCAGTTTTGTTAAAGGTTGTTATGGTTCATTGCGGTCCAAAAATATAACAGAATAGCTTTTTTTCCATTCAAAATAATAAAAGTCAAAATTTATAAACTCAAAATATTTTTAAAATTGCATATTTCGAACCAATAATGTTATGTTTTGGAATGCGTAAAATAATATATTTGGCTAAAATTTCGATTCTTTTTTGAATAAATAATAAAGAATACTTTCATGTATTCTTTGCTCATGTATAAAGACTTAATCAGATTTAAATATATGAGATGCATTACGAAATTGTGAATATCATTGTATTTTCTACAACTACTAATTTTTTCGTAATGTTTATATAAAATTGTCTCCTTCACACACAACTTTACTTTTGCATTTGTTTTTCCAGACATAAAATACTACAAATGTTGAGCGTTTGAAATAAATGTTTAATATCGAATGTTGAAAGTCAAATGCTAAAAAAGAAAAGCTATTCTCACAAATTAAAAGATGGTTTACTTATATTAAGAAAAAAATATTATTTTACTCAAGTGCATTTATGTTATTTGGTGAGGACTCACAACACCAAAATATGCACAGTTACTTCTTTTTCTTCTTTCTCTTTTCTTTAAATTAACTATGCACATAAAATGACAAGTATACTAATAAAATATTTGTTTAAAATTTTTATTATAATTCTCTTCGTTCAGGTAATTAAATAAAAATATTTATAATTACCATTTTTAAAAAATGAAAATAATTTTAATTCAATATTTTTATTAAAAATTATTTTCTTTGAAACTGAAACATATATTGAATTCATCCACTATATACTTAGAATATTATTTCCAAAATTACGAAAATTGTCTGTACAATTCAAAGTAAAATACTTAAAAAAACTATTTCAGCATCCCTACTAAACTACGCATAATTTAATTTTTCAATAATAGCATCAAAGAATTGGTTATTTTCGATATTAAAGTTTATTTTGATAATTCTATATTTGTATTCAAACTTCTACTTTAATTACATATTATACGAAAGAAGAAATTTACTTTTAATTTTTATTTGGTGGAGATTTTACTGTAAAGAATTCCGATCCAAATTACGGTAAAAAGTACCGGCACTTTTTAACGTAAAATTTATTTACACCGAAGCATATTACGGAACAAAATATTTGATGCGCAGTAATTTTTACAGTAATAATTACAGTAAATTCCCTGAATCACTCACAATTAAATAAATATTACTGTAAAATTTTTGTATAATATTTTACAGCAAAAATGGATTTTACGGATGATGCACCTAAAAGGAATCACCTAAGGATTGAAAGAAAAACCGTTACGTTTCGAAAGTTATAATTTATGTTTTAATGATATTTTAGAGCATATTATGCGTAGCAGTTAAGAAGTTTAGTTAACGATTTAGTTTAGCGATTTAATTTATTATTATAAACCATATGAAAACATTTAAAATTTATGTAAAATTTATAATAATTTTTATTCTAAACTTTTATTTACTATGATGCATAGAAAAACCAAACACATAGAAAAACCGAACGGCAATTCACAGACATTTTTTTCTGTTTTTTTGAAAAAGATTTATTTACGTAATATTAATTTAAATTTGATTTGCTTGATTTAAAATTATGAACCTTGATTGTTAAGTTAATCTGTCATCAGCCATCAGTTAATCATGCAGTCTCCAGAGAGTGAATGAGCACGTTATTAACCGTTAAGGGGTTAATTGAGTTAGTATGGCCAATCGGTAAATCACGCTTTATCCTAAATCAGTGAAACGTGTACTTGCCAGTCATCGGTGAGTCAGAAACAAGAAGTGATGCGTTTTTAATAAGTTTCTTTCTTTTTCTTTTTTTTTTTTTTAGTTTTTTTTATAGTTTTTTAAGAGTTACGCACAAATTGAACAATGAAGTAATCTTTTCACAATAATTTTTATTAATTTACCATAGCAGTTTCATCAAATTTCAAAGGAATTTTTCATGTCTTTCAAACGATAAATACAGGCTCAATAACTGTGCGTATTTCCCAACGAATACTCCATAAAACTCGAACTGAACCATTTTCCCATTCAACTTAAGAAAGAAACTTTTAATTTAAACTGTTTCCATTTCCCATTTACTGTATTTATGAAAAACGAACTCGTATTCAGACGAAGTATGATTCTCTTTCTTTTGGTCACTGGTACACTCTATGAATTATCAACTCAACGCTGAACCATAATATCTGCACCTTGAAACGGTGAAAATTTGCTGCAACCTTAAACTGAACAGTGTTTCCATTCAAACTGAAATATTGTGAAAGCAAAGTAATTAAACATGATAGAAATACTCAACTTGATATCATATTAAGGTTATTTCTATGTTATTATGGTTCAACTTAAAATCTCTATCGGTTGAGTGTTATCTCCTCTTTCTTAGGGCAAGGATATGTCACTAATATTCCAACGTTTTTTTTTGCACTCTCCACCTACCAATATATATAT